>NW_026652280.1:125094281-125258775 GCF_009828535.3 Hylobates moloch
AGTGTATAAAAGAGACCACCTGGCATCTAGTCACAAGATTTCTTCCCCCTCAGCATTGAGCTAGCACTTTACTTAAAACTACATTTTAGGCTAAGTAACATCCTTTTCTGATAATTTATTGGTCTATAACATAATCCATCTTAGAAAGTGCTAAATAAATATAGTATAACCATTTTTAATAAATTGTCTGTTATCTGTGTTAAAGACCGTAGTTAGGGCTAATGAACATCTATTACACTCTGTCATACTAACACATGTAAATTTTAAGTGATACCTAATGTCCATTTTTTTCTAAAGTAAATGCCAAATTGTTAAAAATGCTTTATTAGAAATAAGCTATTCACAGAAATAAAGAATATTCTATTTTCACTTCAACAGCAAGAGCTTTCCTAAGTGGTTTACAAATCTTAGAGCTGCATAAATCAACATCAGAAACTCACTAGGCTATATATCCCATGACTCAAGAGCCTCTTTTTTTAGAAAATGGAGAGGAAGAATATCAGGAAGGAGACCAGGAGTTAACTACATCCTGGGCAAGTGCTCAGTCCTAGTAAAGATCAACACGGAGTACGTTGATCTCAAATCCTAATATGATCCAGTATTAATGACAGTCTTGTTATTACTCTTCACTGATAATATTTTCTATAACCAGATGAGGTATCCAGAAATATAAAAATATACTCTTAACTTTTTTACTCATCTTAACAATTTTAGGTTCACTTACTAGTAATGGGTCCACTGAGGAGAGAATGGCAAGTGGATGCCAAGCCCACGAGCTATATGCCTTCCCAAACTTACACTGTGCTAAAACCTTAATCAAATCCTTTTGAAATATTTTTTTTTATTTTTTATATTTTTTATTATACTTTAAGTTCTAGGGTACATGTGCACAACGTGCAGGTTTGTTACATATGTATACATGTGCCATGTTGGTGTGCTACACCCATTAACTCATCATTTACATTAGGTATATCTCCTAATGCTATCCCTCCCCACTCCCCCCACCCCACAACAGGCCCCAGTGTGTGATGTTCTCCTTCCTGTGTCCAAGTGTTCTCATTGTTCAATTCCCACCTATGAGTGAGAACATGCGGTGTTTGGTGACAATGAAACACAGACAAAAGTTGTTATGATTGTTTCCTATGATTGCATCTTATACATATCCTACTAATTCTAAATCAGCAGTGTTATGGTTATATGACAAGAGCATCATTTTTTACCCAAGCATTCATTCAACATTATCTAGCTGATGCAAGGCACCGTTCTATGGTATATACAGAAGTAAGCAGGATAAAGTCCCTGTATTCATCAGTGTTATATTCTAGGAGGAGGCAGACAACAATCATATACAAGCAAATGACATAACTTCAGAAGCAAAAAAAATATGGTCATAAAAAACTGTTGAATACTCTTCATAATTTAACGTTTTAACTACTATGCAAAATAAGAGGCAAAGAATGACAGAGTTTTTTCTGAGGTTTTATTGAAGGAGGGGGAGACACTAATTGCTGAAACAAGGAGGAGCAAATACCATAAAAAGGAGAAAATAACACAGTAAGAAGAAGCTAGAGGTACCAAGTAAACACTTCATTGACATCACAGTTTTATCAGGGGCTATTCTAGGCATAGGATCTCCTTGGAGTTATTTTGGTAGATGTCTTCCCTTCCCCTAGGAACTTATTCATAAAGAATAAGTTGTAAAAGAGGTCCTTCTGAAGTGCTGGCAGGTTGAGACCTAAATGGTGAAACAGTATAACACATCGGAGAGAAGGGAGTTCCAGACATAGCAAACCGCAAGTTCACAGACAGAAATGTACATGCTTGGACTGTCAGGAACAGTGAGGGCAGTAAAATGACACAGCATTTTTAAAAAGGAAAGAACCATCAGCAATGCCTCTTTCTTCATGCAGTTTTGAAGGACAGGATAAAATTGTGAGATTATATTCCAGTGAAAACAGAAAATCCTGGGAGGGTTTTCACAAAAAGAAGTAAATAGGATTTGATATATATTTTAAGGAAATCTCCTTGGCTGCTGATTGGAAAATGGCTTTGTGGTTTGGAGGGTAGGGACAAGTTGTGGCAGTTGAAAGATCAGTTAGGAGACTTCTGCTGTCGTAAAAGTGAGAGATGATGCTGACTTCACGAGTGCAGTAAAGATGTTGAGAAGTAATCAGATTTGAGTAGTCATTCAAGACAGCCCCAATAAGGCTTCTTGATGAATTATATTTGGGATGTTAAAGGAACTACATCATACAGCATTAGCACCTGTTCTAGGATATAAAGTGCTCACTGAATTGGTCATTGAGCTATTTCTGAAAAACAAAAAACAAAAAACAAAAAAAAACCCTTAAATTTTATTGATAAAAAAACTACACAACCATGGACTATAGTGTTGTGAGCTTTATTTCTGCTTTGTGTTGCTGAGTTAGGAAAAAATATGCTTAGAGGTCTCCAAATGAGCTGAGTATAGGTTAATCTCTTTAACAGTTTGCTTTCAATCTCTTCTAAAATGAAATTTACTGGAAATTTCTGGGAGTTTTGCATTTTCATCTGCTTCACTCCTACAGCATTAAATGAAAATGCAAAACTCTCAGAACATATGTGGTAACATATTGGATTCTCAATGCATAATTCTTCACTAGTTTCATCAAAAAACCTAATCTCAAGATTCTTGCCAATTAAAATATTCGATCTTCATTTTCTCTTGAGCTTTATGCTCTTGCAGTTGAATTCCTATTCTTCTTTGTGCACAATGCATACAACTGTTTAAAATGAATTTTAAAATTGTCAATTTTCAGTGAAGCATCTGACTTACATCAAGATGTAAGAAGGTCACAGCTTGTCAAACATGCTAACTATTGTTAATATTTTATTGATTTTAGTAAAAACCATTTTTTAAATATGCTAAGCATATATCTTATTAGATTTCTAAATCCAGACAGACAAGTTGAGAGTAGAATACCACTGTCCTGGTCCCCAACGGAATTCCTTTCACTTCATTGCACTTTGGTATGTGGCCATCAATTTATATTGAAGGTGATTATGAGGAAGGGTTCTCTGAAATGTATAGTTACACCCATTTTCAGGATTTGTAAAGAAGTTTCTTTATTGCATCACAAGCAGTCCTTTTCATGAAGTACTCCTTAGGAAATATATCTCTCTAGTCAGAATATAAAATATAAAATTCACTGCTAATTGTACTTTGCCAAAATAAATAAATAACAATTTTCTTCTGACTATTGTGAATGATATGACTCAATTTTCTTTGTTTCTTAAGTTGTTAAAAAATTCCAAAATGTGTTCAGTTAAACAGGTAACAAATAAATCGTTACAGTAAGCATGTTAACATTATTTCTAGCTTTTTTTTTTTTTTACCCCAGGTTATATAGTCTCCTTGTTATGTTAGTTTTCTGTATCATTTTAGACTTCTGGAAAAAAAGATAAGATTGAACAAGTTATTTGACCTCTCCGGATCTTGGTTTCCTCATTCTAAAACTTGAGAGTTCGATTACAAAACCTTCAAGATTCTGAATATGGATGAAATATATACTTTAGCATCAGAGATGGGGAAAGAATTTTAGTGTGCCTCAAATCCCAATACAGAAGCAGCTACTTACTCTGCCTACATATAAAACCAGATCTGCCTTCAGGAAATGGAAAATCTAATTCCTAGCCTATCTTGTTAAGTTGCAAAGTCACACTTGATTGGAAATGTACTGTCCAGCAGCATTGTTGAATCCTTAGAATTTATGTGGTTATTTTAGGTAGCTGTAGCTCTCCATCATTTTGCAACCTACACCTAAGTAGTTCAGTTTATAATTGAAATACATAGATTGAGAGAAAATATTTTGGAATCAATTATAAATTTCAGGGGGAAATTTTATTTGGGGGCAAAATATTGGCAATTGTGTCTATTCTCTACTTTGTGAACTCAGAAAATCATAAAATAAAACTGTTCTCAGACCAGATACTGGCTTTATCATGGCATACACAAAAACAAATAAGAGATGAAAATGAACACAAAATTTGAAAGAAATATCAATCTGTAAATCAACAACTGGCTATAAAGTAATGCAGTATTTTTTAAAGCTACTTTATGCTGTGCCTATGCCAAGAGCTCAAATCATGGTTGGCTCCAAGTACTAACTATATTTCACTACCATATATCTCCCTCTTGGGGTTTTTAAAGTGATTTGCAGACTGAAAAATGTCAGGGACGACTGCTTTTGAGTCTTCCATAATACTGCAGTCAGATTGGGAACTGAGAAACTGCAAGCAACAGCCTCAAGGACTGTCTTCCACTACATACTCTTTTCTAAAGACTAATTATTGTTTTATACACCTTTAGGCATTTTCCCTGAACCCTATGTAAGGAGAACCTATTAAATTTTATGGCTTGAGATTTCTAAACAACTTGTGAACTCTCCCATTAAGCCAAATCTTCTTTTCTTTGCCTGTTTTTGTCCTACTTTCTGCTTCTTCCCAGGTAAGGCATTCACTTTTAAGTAAGTGAAGATAAAGCTATTCTTTCCCACGGGATATTAATAAAATAGACTTATGTAAAATTTCAACTTTTGCTCCATATTCTTTATTTACTATATTTTCTTGCTGATTTTCTCATACTCAAGTCTGATGTTTTCAGTTCTTTCACTGCAATAACACTGCAAAAGCAATGCCAAGTAGCAAACTGGAAAACTACAACACAGATGCCTAATCATTGACTCCACACTAATTTCTTTTAATTGATACTCTTTTGGTTAGATTCCCACACAGAAACTAACGGAAGGAAATTGCCTACATGTTTATTTTTTAATAGATCAGGTTCATAAGGCCTGCAAATGTGAGTTGACTGTGTGTGTGTGTGAGTGTGGGTGTACATGCACGTGTTGTGGAAGACAGCTTATTAATTATGACTTCCAGAACTGTTCTTATTTCAAATTAGATTGATAATAATATCATTTTTCATCAACTATTTCTACATGAGAAATCTAAGTGGGGAAACCTATGAAAAACCTAGGCTCAAGTAAACTAAATTTAGGAAGGTCATTTTTAATTATCTTTATCTGAAACAAGAGTTTCCATCACATAGCATATTTTATGGTTTAGAATAGTGATATTTTACATCATTAATAAGTATTTGCTGAACAAAGAATAAGATTACAAATTGAGCAAATTATTACTGTTAATAACCCTCAATTCTAAGAAAAATTTAATATAAATTTTCATTGAGCATATAAAATGTCCCCAAAGAAGTTTACTTGTGGAATTATATTACTCTTATTTTCTAATTTTAGGATAATTGGGAAATACAAGACAATTATTGTAAATTGCATGTCACATAGTTTTCGCACCCAAAGTAACTCTGATGATTCCTCTTTTCTCCAATTTTTTTGCCTTTCTTCTATAGAATTAAAATGTCAGAATTTATATTTCAAATTAGTAACAACTTCTGTTTAATTTAGAAATCAAACATCTGTCTCAAAGGTTAGTCAGAATCACCAGGTAAGTTTTATTTCTTTAATACAGATTCATAAAACTAACTCTAAATACCATGATTCAGTACACCTGAGGAATGCAGAATTCTATTTTGTTTACATGTTTGAGAAAATGTCAAGATTTGTCTGACTCAGTTATCAGTAAGCAATTCGAGATCTTTAATTTATTCACAGAAAATGTGAGTTTCCAAATACAAGTAAAAAATTAGATGCCTGAAAATAAAGAGGATATAAGGAAAAGAACGCTTAAATTTAATTTAAATTTGAAGGAGATGGTTTGAAGAGATTTTTGAAATGGTAGGATTTCTTCTATTGTACTAATTCTTCCAGACAAAACTACATAACTCTCATAAAGGTGTAAGACAGGAATCCAACAGGAGTCAACACATGGAAAAAGAGAAACAGCACTGAGTTTCCCATTTGTGTGGCTCTTTATCTGAGGGCACACCCCATACAACTCCACACAGGTGACTGCATATTGGATAGAAACACATAGTTTTGCCAACTTGAAGAATTAGACGAAAGAGCTCAATGTAAATGGCAGCTTGATGAGGGGGGAAATCCCAGAAAAAAAAAAGAGAACCAAAGATTTATAAGATTGCAAGTCTCTTACATTTTACAAATGGCACAATACAAATTAGGTAGACTGTGAAAACGAAATATTTGTAGCATAACTCCGGAGACAACTCCTAAAAATAAAGCAAAAAACAAATAAAAAGTAAGTCAATAGATTAAAATTTAATTCATACAAATGTTTATTCAATTTAAACAAGAAAAAAGGCAGGAAAGGAGAGACAGAGGAAAAACCTACATGGGACAAAGAGAAAACAAAAACTGAAATGGTAGACTTAATCCTAAGCATATTAATAACTACAATAAATATATTATAAATGGATTAAACTGTCCAATTAAAAGGCAGAGGTTGTCGGCTTAGATTTAAAAAGCAAGACCCAATTATATTTATTTTAAGTATAAAGACAAAGGTAGATTAAAGGTACATGAATTTAAAATTACTTTTAAAATTATTTTAAATAAAAATTAGTGAATGTATTATATACTAATGTTACATATAAAATAAAATACTAACATTAGAGAAAGTCAACTGTAAGACAAAGAGCATTAACAGAGATAATGTGCTCCTAATGAAAATGATATAACAATGGCAAAGGGGTCAATTCATACCAAAGCCATAACAATCAGAAATACATATACATCTAGTAAGATAACTTCAAAATACATGAAGAAAAAAATTAGCAGAATTAAAGAGATAAATAGACAAAGTCGTGGTTGGAAGTTTCTTGGAAATTTCTTGTAAATTTGTTTAACACCCCTTCACAGGAAATGATGAAATTAATTTAAAAAATCATCAAAGGCATAAAAGTTTTGAACAGCACTCTCATCTTAACATAGTTGTGTGTGTGTGTGTGTTTGTTTGTTTGTTCTTTTGTTTGTTTGGAGACAAAGTCTCACTCTCACCCAGGCTGTAGTGCAGTGGCGCAATCACTGCTCAGTGGAGCCTCCACCTCCAGGGTTCAAAGGATTCTTGTGCCTCAGCCTCCTGAGTAGCTGGGATTACAGGTGTGTGCCACCACACCCAGCTAATTTTTATATTTTTAGTAGAGACGGGGTTTCCCAACATTGGCCAGGCTGGTCTCCAGCTCCTCACCTCAAGTGATCTGCCTGCCTTGGCCTTGCAAAGTGCTGGGATTACAGGCATGAGCCACCACACCTGGCCACATAATTGATACTTATAAAACATTACACCCAACAACTGCAGAAAACACTATTTTCAAGCACACATGGTATGGTCAACAAGACAGAAATACTCTAGGTCAAAAATAACTGTCAATAAACTAAAAAAAAAAAAAAAAATGAAGTTGGCTAGGCACAGTGGCATAGGCTTGTAATCCCAGCACTTCGGGAGGCCGAGGTGGGCAAATCTCTTGAGTCCAGGAGTTCAAGACCAGTCTAGGCAACATAGCAAGATCCCCTCTCTACTAAAAATACAAAAATTAGCTGGGCATGGTGGTGCACGCTGTTTTAATCAATAGCCTAAATCAATAGCCTAAAGTTCCACCTTAAGAAGCTTGATAAAGAAATGGAAAGAAAATCCAACGTAGAGAGAAAACAAGTAGCCGGTAGTGCCAACTACGTGTGGGGGGCAGAGATGGGAGGATCGCTTGAGCCTAGGAAGTTGGGACTGTAGTGACTCGAGATTGCACCACTGCATTTCAGTCTGAGTGACAAAGTGAGATCTCAAAGAAAGAAAAAAAACCCTGAAGTCATATAGCACGTGTTCTCTGACAACAGCATTAAATAGCAATAAATAACAATAAGATATCTAGAAAAATCCCACAATTTGGAAAAAAATTTATATAATTTTAAATAACCTGGTGATTATTTTGGGGATAACCTTTTCTTTTCCCCCAGTAAAAGAAGGATGATCCAAGAGTCATAACTTTAAATGATCCATGAAAAATTAGAAAATATTTCAAGTTCTATGATAATAAAAGTATTAGTACCAAAACTTAAGGGGAAACTAAAGTAGAACTTACAGAAAAGTGTATAGTTTCTAATGTTTATATAAGAAAAAAACAAAAATCAATAGCCTGAAGTTCCACCTTAAGAAGCTTGATAAAGAAATGTAAAGAAAATCCAATGTAGGGAGAAAACAATGAAACAGAAAATAGGAAAACAATAAAGAGAATTAACAAAGTTAAAACTTTGTTTTTCTATGGCTGCATAATATTCCATGGTGTATATGTGCCACATTTTCTTTATCCACTCTATCATTGATGGACATTTGGATTGGTTCCAAGTCTTTGCTGTTGTGAATAGTGCCACAATAAACATACGTGTGCATGTGTCTTTACAGAAGAAAGATTTATAATCCTTTGGGTGTATACCCAGTAATGGAATTGCTGGATCAAATGGTATTTCTAGTTCTAGATCCTTGAGGAATCACCACACTGTCTTCCACAATGGTTGAACTAATTTACACTCCCACCAGCAGTGTAAAACTTTCCTATTTGTCCACATCTTCTGCATCATCTATTGTTTCCTGACTTTTTAATGATCGCCATTCTAACTGGTGTGAGATGGTATCTCATTGTGGCTTTGATTTGCATTTCTCGAATGACCAGTGATGATGAGCTTTTTTTCATATGTTTGTTGGCTGCATAAATGTCTTCTTTTGAACAGTGTCTGTTCATATCCTTTGCCCACTTTTTGATGGGGCTGTTTGTTTTTTCTTGTAAATTTGTTTAAGTTCTTTGTAGATTCTGGATATTAGCCCTTTGTCTGTTGGATAGATTGCAAAAATTTTCTTCCATTCGGGTTGCCTGTTCACTCTGATGATAGTTTATTTTGCTGTGCAGAAGCTCTTTAGTTTAATTAGATCCCATTTGTCAACTTTGGCTTTTGTTGCCATTGCTTTTGGTGTTTCAGACATGAAGTCCTTGCCCATGCCTATGTCCTGAATGGTATTGCCTAGGTTTTCTTCTAGGGTTTTTATGGTTTTAGGTCTTACATTTAAGTCTTTAATTCATCTTGAGTTAACTTTTGTATAAGGTGTAAGGAAGGGATCCAGTTTCAGTTTTCTGCATATGGCTAGCCAGTTTTCCCAACACCATTTGTTAAATAGGGAATCCTTTCCCCATTGCTTGTTTTTGTCAGGTTTGTCAAAGATCAGATGGTTGTAGATGTGTGGTGTTATTTCTGAGGCCTCTGTTCTGTTCCATTGGTCTATATGTCTGTTTTGGTACCAGCACCATGCTGTATAGGTTACTGTAGCCTTTCAGTATAGTTTGAAATCAGGTAGCATGATACCTCCAGCTTTGTTCCTTTTGCTTAGAGACATGGATGAAGCTGGAAACCGTCATTCTCAGCAAACACAACAGAAAACCAAACACCACATGTTCTCACTCATAAGTGGGAGTTGAACAATGAGAATACATGGACACAGGGAGGGGAACATCACACAATGGGGCCTGTCAGGGTGTCGGGGGATGGGGGAGGGATAGCATTAGGAGAAATACCTAATGTAGATGATGTGTTGATGGGTGCAGCAAACCACCCTGGCACATGTGTACCTATGTAACAAACTTGCACATTCTGCACATGTACTCCTGAACTTAAAGTATAAAAAACAACAAAAAACTTTGTTTTTCAAAAAGATCAACAAAATTGATAAACCCCTTAGGATAATTAAGAGAAAAAACAAGGACAAAAGAATAAAAACATAACTTAAAAACATAACAAACATCCCATAGGTTTCCATCATAGCTAATCAAAATAACAACTTTACTAACACAAAATGTACCCATTATTTACATTTACCAGTTGTCTCTTCATACTCACTTTTGAATAAGAAAGCATTCTGGATGTAACTTGAAGTAAAAAATTTCCTTATATTCCTTAAATTTTTGAAATTCTATAAATCAGTTGAAATGCAGCCATGCATATTTTTACATGAGTGAATTGCGTCAATAATTAATTCATTGTGAAAGCTGCTATGTTTACATACAAAAAAATTATTTTAAAATTCCAAATAACTAAATAGTAAAATAGAATGACAGTTAATACAAAGAGTACATTAGCTAGATAACTTCAAAACTTATGAGTCAAAAAAGTATGAAAATTTAAATATTAATACAAAGCAGAAAGTAGAGATTATATCTAATTCTTATTGTAGAATTGTTTATTGTGCCATCATTAATATTAGACAAAATAAAACATAAGAACTGGATTTAATATTTAGTTGTTTAATTAAATTTATGCTCTAAGTATTTTGAGAATAAGTCCTATTACAAAATAATTCACTTCTGAGGACAAATTCAAGTTGCAATACCTGCTCACCCCCTTAAAATTTTATTTCAACAAAACCTTCAAAGTTATCCATAAGAATAACCATAATAAATTCCTTAAATCATGCATAAAAAGGGATATAAGTACTATGAAGAGAGAAAAATGAAGCATTCTAAATATCCTCATTAATTAAACTTTGAAATAATAGACATTACCATAATGCTATAAAATACATTCGTGAAAATTGTGAGTATAGGAAATCTGTATCCACAGTTTGCAAAAATCTTTTTGGAAGATATTTATAGATTGTTGTTTATTTTCAGTAGATGAACACGATGCTTTTTGTGATATACTGAAGCTATAAATTATTCTGGAAAATATTACTTTCCAGGTTAACCGTGTCAGGGCAGCTCCCCCACTCCCCGCACCCCTCAAAAGTATTAGCTCCTAAAACTTAAAGCATGGAGATGAGAGAGAGAGAAGATTTTAAAAGGGGTAAGCTGAAGGTCTAGTTTCTCCTTCAAAACCACCTTCTCCCCATAGGAATGAAGCTTTTTAAAAGATAGAGCGAAGCCAGGAATGTTGCAACAATTGATGTTCTCCATGGAAGGAAACACAGAGAATGGGGAAGAAGCATTCCCCCAAAGTGATCCTTAGACCTTCTTTGTTCCAGAGCCTATAGTGTGGATACTGAGAATATGAAGAAGAATCAGGAAAAGGTCCCTGCCTAGGAGGGACACACAGTGTAATGAAGATGGCAATCCTGTCAACAGAGGCATTGAAACCCTCTGGCTTATACCCAGTAATGGGATGGCTGGGTCAAATGGTATTTCTAGTTCTAGATCCCTGAGGAATCGCCACACTGACTTCCACAATGGTTGAACCAGTTTACAGTCCCACCAACAGTGTAAAAGTGTTCCTATTTCTCCACATCCTCTCCAGCACCTGTTGTTTCCTGATTTTTTAATGATGGCCATTCTAACTGGTGTGAGATGGTATCTCACTGTGGTTTTGATTTGCATTTCTCTGATGGCCAGTGATGATGAGCATTTCTTCATGTGTTTTCTGGCTGCATAAATGTCTTCTTTTGGGAAGTGTCTGTTCATGTCCTTTGCCCACTTTTTGATGGGGTTGTTTGTTTTTTTCTTGTAAATTTGTTTGAGTTCATTGTAGATTCTGGATATTAGCCCTTTGTCAGATGAGTAGGTTGCAAAAATTTTCTCCCATTCTGTAGGTTGCCTGTTCACTCTGATGGTAGTTTCTTTTGCTGTGCAGAAGCTCTTTAGTTTAATGAGATCCAGAGGAGTATAAATCATGCTGCTATAAAGACACATGCACACGTATGTTTATTGCGGCACTATTCACAATAGCAAAGACTTGGAACCAACCCAAATGTCCAACAACAATAGACTGGATTAAGAAAATGTGGCACATATACACCATGGAATACTATGCAGCCACAAAAAATGATGAGTTCGTGTCCTTTGTAGGGACATGGATGAAACTGGAAAACATCATTCTCAGTAAACTATCGCAAGGACAAAAAACCAAACACCGCATGTTCTCACTCATAGGTGGGAATTGAACAATGAGAACTCATGGACACAGGAAGGGGAACATCACATTCCGGGTACTGTTGTGGGGTGGGGGGTGGGGGGGGCGGGGACAGCATTAGGAGATATACCTAATGCTAAATGACGAGCTAATGGGTGCAGGAAATCAACATGGCACATGGATACATATGTAACAAACCTGCACATTGTGCACATGTACCCTAAAACCTAAAGTATAATTAAAAAAAAAAAAAAAAAAAAAGAAACCCTCTGGCTTTAGTTCCTTGCTTCCTACTCCATCTACCACACACTGCAACTTGGTTCTGCCTCAACTATATCACTGAAATTATCCTCACTGCTATATATTAGACAAATCTAATAAGCATTATTCCGCCTTCTCTGTTCTCCTTTCCCGGTCTTGTGAAGCCATATATTGCTGAGTTTTCCTCCACCTCTCTGGCCGTTCCTTTCTAGTATTCTCTATGGGATCATTTTTCTATGCCTTATATCACAAAATATGGGTGATTCTCAGGACTTTCTATTTTGCATTTTTGCTGGAAAATACCATCAGCTCTCAACAATCCACATTATCTCCATATGCAACCTAATAGGAGAGAACTACTCCAAGAGAAAGAATGGAAGGATAATATAAAAGGACTTAAGTCATAGATCATATAAGCTTTATCAGGTAAAATTTAGATTCCTACGTTAAACATTTACTGACTCCAACAAAATATGTGCACTCATTTAAATCGTTTACACTTGATAGCCATTCTCATTTATTATCAAGCATCATTCAGGTTTTAATCAGTATCAATTCCGATCTGAATTTGAAAAATAAGACTCCTGTTATTCACACAGATATAGAAGGCCTCAGTAAGAGTTACTGTTCTTTTGTTTTTATAAGTGAATTCATTAATTAACAGCAGGTGAATTATTAATCAATTTGAGTAAACCATGGCAAGTTCTCTGTGATGAGCTGTGTGTTTTTCATTCATCTGCAGAATGTTTTGTAGAGATGTCAGGTTTCCAATTTCTAGTCTTTGCTTAATCAGAGATAATTTTCTAGAAATCTGAAACAACAGCATTTACGAACCCCACCCCAAAGTAACTTCTGGGTAGTTAGATATGACATAGACTGGGCATGGCTCTCGGTTCATAGAATAGCCAGGTCTATATATCAATTGAACTTAACTAAAAGCTTTCAGTTATGGAAGAGAAAGTAGGGTGGCTTCTGATAATGGGTCCTACAGAATGCACATTACATCCTGGGGACTTTTAGTTGCAAAACGCTTGGGGGAGAAAGATGAAGAGAGTGCATCATGGAGGGTTAGGAAGAACCAAGGGTGAGAAGATGGTACCAAGGAGAGGACTAAGAGGCCCTAGTTGAAGGATTTGCCCAACTGTCTCTTTCCAGGAGAGTCTCTAGAGAGGAGAAAAGGATGACTCAGAAATCCTGAATGAGTTCTTTATATTCTTCAAATTTGCTTTCTCATTTCATGTATAGGGATACTGAGACCTAGAAATGGGCAGGAAACTTTCTGAAATTGAATAGTTTGAAAAATAAATAAATAAGATAAATTTTAATAGACAATGATGTTTAAAAAAAGATTCCTAACTTATACTCTGCTGAGCACAGAAAGGTTAGTGATAATGTAACATGTGATACTTACATGTCTAGTATATCAGATTTATAGGCAGGCAGAACCATCCAACAAAGCAACCTATATGGATAATTGTTTTTTAACTTTGCTAATCTGGTGGACTCATGCTGAACTCAACAGTGCTTCTGATGTACCTGTTTGGTGAAATATTTCTGGGTCTGATGCTGTATTATTTTCTATGGCTGCATATCAAATTACGACAAATTTAGCAACTTAAAAAAGTTCCACATATTAGCTAAGAGTTCTGTAGATCAGCAGTCTAGTGTGGCATAACCAAGTTCTCTGTTCAGAGTATCCCAGACTGAAATCAATTTATCTACCAGACTGAATTCTAGGAAAAAGCTCTCCTCCAAGCTCATTCTTGTCATTAGCAGAATTAATTTCCTTCTGGTTATAGGACAGAAGCCCCTGTTTCCTTGCTAGCTGTCAGCTGGGAGCTACTGTCAGCTCCTAGAGGCCACTCATAATCTTTGCCACATGACTTCCTCTTTATCTCCAAACTAGCAATAGCAAGTTGAATCCTTATCATGATTCAAATTGCTTACCCTCTTTGTCTCCCACTTCTAAAGCCAGATTAAAAGGACTCATGTGATTAGGTAAAGCCCACATGGATAATCTCTGATATCTTCAGGTCAACTGATTTGGGAACTCAACTACACCTGCAAAATTCTTTTTGGCCATAACACATAATATAATCGTGAGAGTGATAAACATCATATTTATAATTTTAGGGGTTATACAATGTGTGAACATCAAGAAGCAGGAGACTTCGGGGCTATCTTAGACTTCTAGCAATCACATGGGCTAACAGTATCTGACTAAATAATAATAATTATTGAATAATAAATTATTAACAAAAATTGCATGCAATTTTATTGACAATGTGATAAAAGCTTATATTTTTATATGGTTAAAAAATTATTACAGAACACAATACAACTAAATTACTAGCAGTATGCAGAGAAATGTTGGGCCACTATTTTCATTCTTTTTAAGCCAAAGGCAAAAATCAAAAGTTACAGGAGATTTTGGAACTGCAAACCAAACTAGATGGAGAAGTAACCATCACATGTTAAAATGTGCTTAAATAAAAGAAAGCCTTAATACTATACCATATGTTGCAAGGGAGAAACTCTCCAACATAGCAAGTCTTACTTAACAACCAATAATAATTATTGAATAATAAAGTATTTCTCTACAAACAATAGCTGTTTGTAGAGAAAGTTATTTATATACTAAATCAGGCAAACTATGTGCCTTGATATTACAACCATTTCTTTACTGATAACTGCTGCTAAAAATATCCTCCTATCATTCTATTAAAAGATGCTGAGAGTGCAGACAGTAAAAGCTGGGTGCAGATAGAAATTCGGACAAGAGTTTAGTAACTTGAAAGTCAATGACGTTGCTCCCTTGTTACATTTCTAGCTCCAAGGTTAAGAACAAATTTCCCCGTAAGACAATATAAAGCAGTGAATGCTTGCAAATACATTAGAATAAAAATATTGAAAGCAACAATATGCCTGCTTCTGAAAATATTCACAAAGTGGTTTTCCATCAATGCGGGAAGCTTCTAAGTGTGAGATTGGGTTGTTAGGACAGCCACAAGGGCTCTGATCACATCTGAGAGCCCAAATGTCAAAGAGTAGTTAACCCTTCACCACATTCAGCTCTGGCTAGAGAAGAAGACAAGCTAAGTACTTGGTGGAAACATCACAATCCAGGAGTACCCTAGTCTGGACAAGGTAGCAAAAGTAGATCTTGTCCCACTATTGACTTTTCTCTGTTAAAAGTGAGTATTTTTGCTGAAAAGTTATAAATCTTGCATTTTAATGTCAAACTTTAAAAATAGATCTAGCAAAAGTTTTAATAAAAAAATTGTAATCATAGTAAACATTTTAATAACATTTCAGATTCAATTTTGAATCATCTTTGGCCAAAAGGCATATTTGGTCTAGTTCTAGCCATACATTTCATATTTTTTATTATCCGACACTTTATTTTTCATTTTTTTTAAAAATAGCCTAAGCCATATCACCGTGGATTTCTGATCATGAGTAAACTGGTGAAAAATCGTACTGGTGTGCCTCCTTACTTGATGAATGGGAATTTTTATTTTGTGATAAATAACAGTACTTAATGTCTCCTTTCATCCTAATTGTCTGCAAAGAAATAACTAAAGACAGCATTGCCTTGGCTTTTAAAAATGTATCATATGGTTGAATTTATATCGACTGTTAACATTTTGAGTGCAGAAACATAAAAAAATAGTGTTTGTCTAAATCTACCTTTTGTAGACCTTACTGATGAAATTTTTTAAAAAAGTAACTTTAAAGGCCAAAGAAAGATGCCTTTCCTAAGGAATTTATTTTGGGGCAACAGAGTCATGACTAGCTTAAGAAAAAATTTTCATATATTTTCAAAATGGTCATAAATATTATGGACTTGGAGGAACAAATATTTTCCTCAGTGTTGGATTAACTAATTGGATGTTTATATTTATATTAAGGTCTAATATTAAACTTATAGGTTTCAAAAATCTCCAGTAATATATATTGCAAACATAGAAATATACTTTATATTACATTACACATATGTCAAGAAACAAATAAAACTTGTCAGAAAAAACTATAAATTTTCCAGCCTGGCATGGTGGCTCATACCTGTAATCCCAGCACTTTGGGAGGCCAAGGCAGATGGATCACTTGAGGCCAGCAGCTCAAGACCAGCCTGAGCAATACGGTGAAACCCCCATCTCTATTAAAATTCCAAAAATTAGCTGGGGTAGGCATGGTGGTGCATGCCTGTAATCCCAGATACTCAGGAGACTGAGTCAGGAGAATTGCTTAAACCCAGGAGGTGGAGGTTGCAGTGAGCAGAGGTCATGTCACTACATTGCAGCCTGGGCGAGCAGAGGTCATGTTACTACACTGCAGCTTGGGAGACAGAGCAAGACAAGAAAGAAAGAAAGAAAGAGAGAGAGAGAAAGAAAGAAAGGAAAGAAGGAAAGAAAGAGAGAGAGAAAAAGGAAGGAAGGAAGGAAGGAAGGAAGGAAGGAAGGAAGGAAGGAAGGAAGGGAAATATAAATGTTCTTAAGGACTTTTATAAAGTCCATCTTAATCTGAACACTAAAGTAGGGTTTGATTCATTTTTTCACCTTGAATTTTTTTAACAAATTGAAGAAAAATTAGAAAACAAAGAATCAGAGAAATGTGTAAGGATAATACATGGTAGTCTCTCTATTTAAATGATAAGTAAACTCATAGGATTCTAAAATACTCTCAGCTAACCTTTACTGTAATGAGTGTAATTTTTCTAATGGCTGCCCTCTAATTTTAAAATTCCACATCTTGCTTCATTTGACCTCAGTTGGACTGCTATTTTAAAAGACTGTTCAGAAAAAATAAAAATAAACCTTTAAAATATTTTTATGGTTTTGCAGCTATTTAAATGATTCGGCTGCAATAGACACAAATCTTTAAAATAGATTCTGACCAAAATATCAAAGCGTCAATGACCTCTTTTCCTAAATAAGAACATGAAAATGGTAGATTAGCTCAATTAGCTTCAGGACTAATGGATGTGGGTTTAGTCAGAACTCCAAAGAAGAGCTAAAAGTAGGATGAAGTTCTGCTTTTATTTTATTTTATTTTATTTATATGGGAGGCACACACAAAGGCTATCGTAAAATGGATGACTGGGACTTCTGTAGTGATCCTCTTACGGGCTGTCAAAAGACAAAATTATAACAAATTTAATTTAAAGACCTTAGTTGGCTTTTATCTGCAATTCTAGAATCAGGCAATACCCCATTCTGTAAAATAGAATGATTATTCCATGAGCTGGTGGAGGAGGTTGGCTTTATGGACAGAAAAGGGCTGAGGAAAGCAGAAACCGAAAACAAAAAGCGGATTGGTCATTTCAAAGTTATTTTGAAAAGGTTAAAGCAGAGGGAACGTCCTTATCATACAGACTAAACCTGACCTGTTTGTGAATTTGGCTATTATCTCTCTCTTGATTTCTCAGAAGGTCAGATAAACAACTTGGTTTTGACTTAGTGGCCTGGAACTCAACAAAAATGATTTCATTTTAGTTTGATCTGTTGGGCTTAGTGTAGGAGCTCAGTCCAAACCAATAGTCACCTATAAATTTTATTTAACAACAATAACATCAGACGAGTTTAAAAAGGAAAAGTTAATCATGTGAAACAATGTTGACAGGCATTACATGCATCAGCAGTCTCCTGATTCCTGTGTGTACATATATTGCTGAGTTAGACTAAAAATTCTCACAGAAGATTCGTTCTCGTAAGGCTGTGCTCTCACAGTCCTTCCCTCCTCCAGTCACCCCTTATCTCCCACACGTGCATATTTTCTTTTCTGGTACATTTGACATTACCGTAGTTTAGTTATTTTTTAATTATATTTCTACCATAATATCCCTATTATGATGATGCTGAACACCACCCTGTGTCTCTGATATTTATGGTTTTCGTTTAGCTCTGCCTTTCCAGAAGAATCGCAGTTCAAATACTCTGCCCTATTGTCTTCATAATGCACTTATACTTATCAAACCTTGTATCCTGGATTTTGGTTTCTAAAATAATGTCTTGGCACTCTTGGTTGAAATTTGAAAGTTTTTTTTCATGGATATCTTATTACAAACATTGGTCAGAGTCCCAGGCAAATCCAAAGCTCATTTAACTCATAGTGGAATATGATACAGGTAATATAAGTGAATTATTTCTCATTTAATCTGTAAACCTACACTGATTTCATAGTGGACAAGAGCTTACAGAGCATCTTAATATTGTGGGCTAACACGAGTAATGAGTTAACACCAAAGCAGTGCAGAGCAGCAGATAATGCTGGAAAAAATACAAATAACTGATATTAGTTGCACATATGTGAGTTAGTTTTTCAAATTGTAATTAACAAAAATACAACCAGTTCTTCACAAGTAATCAAAGCTTATATTATGGATTATCAGGGAAGTAAGCAAGAACAGAAAAGAAAGAATCCCAGTCAGCAGAGAACTGAAATCATGGAGAAAATCTGGAATGAGTCTGAGAATAGAACAGCACGGGTGACTCTCCAGGCACAGCAACAGCTGCAGAGATCTGGTCCCCTTTATGCCCTCTGCGGCAGTGCTGTGCTGTTGGGTGACTCAGCTATCCTCTGTTTTACCTCTTTGAACTGCTCTTATCAGTACTTGACTCTCAGGCTATCTTTGCATTAAAAATGCCCCCGTTGAGAATATTAGTGCTTTAGATAGTTCCTATCTAATATACTGGGGACCACTTCGTAGGCTGCTGTCTACTCAATAGACAACCTCTTTAAGGAATGCCACCGATCTTTAATCCAGTCAGGGGCAGTGAGGGTGCTGAAGTAAGGTGGCCATATGTCCTGGTTTGTCCTAGTTTGTCCCAGCTTACATCTATTATCATAGTGTCATTAATAGAACGCTTTTTATTCTCAAAAGTGTTTGGTTTGTATACAAATTATATGGCTGCTCTATGCAGAGTCACATTGAACCAAAGCATGAGAATTTTAGGTCAGAAAATGCCTGCAGGAGGGCAAGTACTGGCATTTACCCCAACCATCTGTCCAGTTCAGTAGGCTATCGCCTCAGCAAGGGCCAATCCACTAAATTGCTAGATTATAGGACTAATTGTTACCAATATATGCAACTCATCAGTTCTAGATGCAAATGTTACATTCATGCATTCAATATATTTTTTATGGAGTGTCTCTTTGTTCCAGGTACTATTCTAGGCACCACAGATGCAGCAATGAACAAAACATAAAAATCCCTCTCCTCATGGTATTTACATACTAATAACAGAATTTTCTAATTATGGCAAATATTCACTGAATACTTCTGTATACAGGGCATTGTTGTCATCACATTATTTAAATATATTATCTCATTGTGTCCTCAAAATAACTCCATCGTGTGGATTCTATTGTCATCATCACCATCATCATCATCACCATCATCGTCATCACGAATGACTAAGGCAGATAGAAATTTAGAAATATCAATGTGAAACAGTTAATGAGTGGTGGACCAAGGCTTGAATCTAGACAATCGGGTTCTGAGTCCTGCTGCTGACCACCGTATTATACCACTTCTCTGTTAACAGAAAGTACAGTCTCCCTCTTGAAAACTTGTAGGAATTGTAGAAGACTGTATGAGTCCAAGGGCGGACAGCTGTACTTATAATGCCAAAGAAAATTTGAAGTGGAATCTGGATAAGTTACTACAGACAGCCCTTGCGTTTTTCTGTCGATTCCCAACACTGATGTGGCACAGCTGGGCAGATTTTTGCCGACTCCATGGAGAACGCTTTGTACACCAGTTGCCTATTAACACTTTGTGCTTGAAAGTTACATTTTTCTTAGATCACAGGCATGTGCTTAGTCATTGTTTCTCAAGTCAATACCATTCCAGCTTGGCTGAATTCTGCGACATTTACAGAGTTAGCCATGCTTTGCTAAATTCAACTTTTCAGCTGTGTGAACACTTAAGCTCCTGTCTTACAGCTAGTTCAACAAATTAAATGTTAATTTTCCTTAAAAAAACTAAAACCAATTTTTTTTAAAACTATGTATACACACACACACACACACACACACACACACACACACACACACACCTACCTCTCTTTCCTCACTATAATTGTTCATTTTCTACAGGAAGATTATCTTGTAGACTAGGCTGCTTTAGTCCAAGAGTGCAAAGTTAGGTTAAAATTTGAAAACTAATCAATCCAACACACCAAATTACAGAATTAAGGAGAAAAATTTTGTGATTCTCTCAATAGTTACAGAAAAAGCAACTGATAAAATTTAATATGAACAATAAAAGTCTCAGTAAACTATGAGTCAAAAGGAATTGCCTCAATATGATAAAGGTATTCTTACAAAAGCTTTAACTGAATTCTGCAATGGCAAATTAATAAATTTGTTTGCACCAAAATCATAGAGAAGTTAAGAATGTCTGCTTTTATCTCTTTGTTTTAACATTGTAATGGAGGTTCTAGCAGTGCAAGAAAGTAAAAGAAAAAATAGGCATATGATTGAGAGAAAAGGAGTAAAACTGCCTCCATTCCAAGACAATATGATTGTTTATGTAGAAAATCATAAAGAATCTAAAAAGAATCTACAAATGATTTAAATTTTTAAATTTAAATGATTGTGGGATAGCAGATCAAAATAAAAATATAACACCAAGTAAACAAAAAAATTCAATTGCATGTCCTTCTATAAACTGGCAATCAAAATTAAGAAGTAACATTACAAAACAATAAAGTTTACAATAGCAACAAAAAACATACTTTGGAATTGTTATTAATGTGCAAGAGCTCTACACTGAATACATTTTAAAGGAACAAAGAGAAATTAAGAAAGACAAACAAATGAAGAGATAAACTACATTAATAGATTGGAAGACTCAGTATTATTAAGATACTGTTTATCTCTGCACTACCAGTGGCTGTCAGGCAGGGTTCAGCTGCTAAACAAGGTTCACAGGACCCAAAATGGCACTGTTTAAAAATCTACAGTTTATTGCAGAAAAAGGACACAATATAGCAGACATTCAAGAAACTTTTGTCTACTTTAAATGTCCTAGAGAAGCCAGGTGCAAACCAATTTTTCTCCTTCTCTAAAATTCACTGGGAGACACACTTTCTCTCTTGGATAAGGAGCCACCAAAATGTGCAGGGAACACCAAAGAACCAAGAACTCTAATAAGGAATCTCAGCTGAGATTTCTTACACTCTGCTGATTACATAAGCATTTCTGCTATGCAAGCAGCCCCAAGAGCACAGCCCTCCAGGGGTTTGTCTGAGACAGGGTAGTAAATTATCTAATTATTATCAATAAACAAAGCTAACAAGCTGGTCCACACAACCCTAAAATTCCTTGGGCCCATGACTACAAAGCAAAAACATTATAATATGTTTCATGCCTTGATAGAAGTCAGTTTCATGCAGGTACTTTAGCAAAACAGCTCAGGCCAAATCCAGAGGTGACAGAATTAACCTTCATGGTATTCTCCCTCAGTTAGAATTAACACCATCTCTATCATAATCCTATCATACTTTTCTTCTGAAATTAGCATATATTCTAAAATATATATGGAACTCAAAGAATCTAAAATAATAAAAACAATATTTAAAGAGAAAAATTAAGTTAGGGCCTCACACTACCTGATTTCAAGGCTTACTATAAAACTACAATAATTAAGACTGTGGAGTTGACATAAGTATGGATGATTAGATCAATGAAATATAATACAGAGTCCAGAAAACAGGCCCTTGCAAATAGAGTTAATTGATTTTTCACAAAGACGCCAAGGTAATTCAATTAGGAAAAGATAGTCTTTTCAACAAATGATGCTGGTATGCCTAGATAAACATATTTTAAAAATAGGAGCTTAGCTGGGCACAGTAGCTCAACCTCTAATCCCAGCACATTGGGAGGCCGAGGCGGGTTTGAGTTCGAGACCAGCCTGGCCAACATGGTGAAATCCCGTTTCTACTAAAATACAATAATTAGCTGGGCATGGTGGCGAGCACCTGTAATCCCAGCTACTTGGGAGGCTGAGGCAGTAGAATCGCTTGAACCTGGGAGGCAGAGGTTACAGTGAGCAGAGATCATGCCATCGCACGTTAGCCTGGGCACAAGAACGAAACTCAGTCTCAAAAAAAAAAAAGGGACCTCTTGTTCTTGTTTCAGCATAAGATGGACTAGACACCTCTCACTATCTTCATCTATAATGTGAAAATTATATTACTTAATACTAAGTTTATAGGACTGTGGTGTGGCTAATGTATGTATGAGCTAACGTATGTATGGTACTTAGCACAAGTTCTGACATAAAATGTATATATTCAAAAACAAGAGTATCTCTCCCTTATTTACCTTTTTATTCGTGGATAGTCAACATAAATACCTTGTGTTTTCAGTCCGAAGCTCTGTTCTGCCAATATTCTTTTCTGCAAACCTTTAAACACTGAAAAAATATCACACATGCCCTACAAATATGTATAATTATTATGCATCAATAAATTTGTTTTGATAAGCTAAGTTAGCAGAAAATTTTTAAAAATCAAGTTTTAATACTAACTGTATTATTCCATGTGTGGAAAAAGACACAAAAATATATTTTTACTAGTACATGGAGAGATAAAAGAGAGAGAGAAGAATATAATCCAAAATATTAATAGTGATTATCTCCAGAAGTGGAATAATGGAGCACTTTAACTTTTTCTCTATCATAAATTTCTGTAATATTTTGATTTTTATAATAAGCATGTATTACTTTTGTAATTGATAAAACTATTCTTTGAAAAAGTAAAAATACAATATTTTAACAAATATGGATTTTTAAAAAAATACAATATTTTAACAAATATGGATTTTTAAAAAAATACAAACCAACACTTATAGCATGGAATTAAATTGGAGGATAAAATGAAACTAGAGAGAAAGCTAACATGCTGATGCTAGATTTAGGAACTCAAAAAGATTTCATCAAATTCTAATTATGAGCTGAATCCAACTAGAATTTAACATCGATAAATCAAAAATCTGGAGCACAAGTTCAAAAATATAGCAGCACATACATAGTCTTTTGAGGGTTTAATTTTCTACAAGACTCATAAGAATCAACAATCTATCTGTACTTTAATACACACTAAAAAGAAACATGTTGTTAAGGCACATGTACTACTTTAATTCATCCTCAAAATATGCAGATGGCCCAAAATTATTCTACTTAATCTGCATTACTGAGTATAAGGTACCAGAACAAGGAAGATTAATCTATTCTAGCTATTCTGAGCTAATCAGAATAAACTTAGACATAGTTTTGGGTATCAGAATGAATGAGATTTTGGAACACTAGATTAAGTGCTGAGAAGAGTATGTAAGAGGATGGGGGCATTCAATACAATGGCAAATGAACTGTAGTCAGAATCCCGAAGGAGAGGGATGGCTTGTGTGAGACATCTTAATTGACCTCATATATTATGCTGAAAAGAAATAAGACATTTTTCCATATGCCCTAAGGAATAGCACAAATAACAATTAGTATAATTTTCTGAGAGCTAGATTTCATTTCAATTTAATAAAAATAATTTCTTAGCAATTATATCTATTATTAAATTGAATGGACTGTCACTTTAAAAAAGTTCAATTCACTGGGGTTTATAAAACAAAAGCGATAGGGTTTTCTCTCATAAGAAATGGCCTCCAGTGAACCTTTCAACTAAAGGTCTATTATTTTAAGATGTGAGTTTTATTTTTCAGTCCCATCATCTGGGATATTCAATAAACATATATACTCTGAAACATTCGCTTAGAGTAGGGGGAGACTGTGGACTTCATTGATCAGTTCTGAGATCCCCACCACTACTGTATATTTTGCTTTATTTCTGATTTTTTAAAATTGTTAATCCATCATCTAACAAATCATAATAATTCTAACAATGGCTAACATGTATTGAGTATTTACTATGTGGTAGTCACAATGCAAATTTTCTCCATTGATTTTTTTAATTTAATCTTCATAATAACTTCAGTCCTTTAACTTATCATACTTCTAACTGTATTCAGTGCTACTGCTATACCCATTTTACGGATGAGGAAAAAAAGAAATTAAGTAATCTTGTTAGACCCATTTTCTTTATGCTGCTCCTTGGGACCCTGAGTAAATATCTAATGTCTCTTTGGTAGACTATATGAGGTTATGTGACACCATGTCACAATTCAGCAACACAAGCAATAGTTGGAATATCAAGAGGTCCAATCAAGACACAAACTCCAAAGTTGAAATTCTTCATTTTTATACGTTTTAGATATAAAACACAAAGGCACTGAGAATTACCAAGAAAATTTTTCTGCTACTGGAAATTTAAAAAGAAAAATTTAACATTCAAGGGAAAAAATAATTATCTCATTATCAATACATAATGTATTAAATTTTTTCTTATATTAATCACCACCGATAAATGTTGGTGGATAGAAAACAATATTGCAGCAAGATTGACTATGATTTGTTCAAGATGAGCATATTAGATTTCTTTGTAATTCATTGACTCATATCAAAATCATAAACTACTTTAACAGTTTTTAGCCAATAAAATTCCAGGGCGGTATTCAATTCCATAAAGAGCTCAACACTAAACTAACTTTCCAAGGTTATTATTGTTTGGTCCAATTTAAGTTTGCATTTGCTAAGTACTTTTAAATGATAATGTGTCCAAGACACTGACTTTAAAATGCTGATGAAGATATTGTCCTATTCTGGAGGAGCTCAGAGTCTTTAGGAATCACAGATATATAGTGATATTGCATCATCAAAATGAAGAAAGCAGTAAGATAGAGGTAAGTCCAGGGTGTAAAGGGGAGCACAAGAATAAAAATTGTATTAGGCCATCGGTTACATGTAACAAACTAAAAAAATTAAATCTCCAATTCATTAGGAAATTAAATGTTATGGAAGAGTATTCGAATTCTGAAGTAAAACAAACAATCAGAAGAAAAAAAATGCAGGAACCAAAGCTATTCTGTGTCTATTAGGGACTGAAAAGGGAACTCGGTAATTATTAGAACTCTATCTCTCCATCTCTTGTCTCTGATGATTGTCTTTAATTTTTCCTAATGCAAGCCTTTTTTCATCTTAGTGACCCAGTAGGCAATAGGATCTTTAGTCTTCAGTTCTTGTTAGAATAACTTTGGTAAAGATTCTGCCAAGTCCCTTCTACTATAGTGAGAATGTCTAGAGCTATAGCAGAAGTGAGATATGGGGAAGGATACTGGGCAGATAAAAATCACTGCTACCATAGATACTATCCTCAAGAGAGAAGCTCAGAAATCCTCAGAAAGAAGGACTAAGAAGTCTCAAAAAACAGTAAAATTTAGCCAAATCTTAAGCTAAAAGGGTAAAATAATAATAATTTTAAAAAACAAAGATATCTCAGCAAGAATCAACCTGATATATAGCCAAGGTATAGTCTGAAGTGGGGATTATAAGGGAAGATGAGGCTGGAGTGTCAGGTAAGGGTCAGGTCATGGAGAACCTTGTACACTATGCCCCAGATCAAAGATAATTGATGAGACTACATGAACTGAAAATCTAATTTTTAAATTTCCAATTCTACCTAAGATTTCATGAGCTAATGCACATTATGTCCCTCACAGGCAAAATTTCTTTCTTAGCAAAACCTATACCTGTGTATTGTATTTACCACCCCCTGCTCTTCCTCCACCATACATTTGTCACCAACTCTGATGGCGTCATATATTTGTATGGTAACAAGCTTAGGGCTACACAGCAATGGTGGCAACTCAGAGACTTTTCTTCCTGGCAGGGTTTAGCTGCTTCAATCAGTTTTCTCTCAACCATCTCATTTTAGATTAGGGCATAAAATTCACTGAGTTTGCCAATCCATCCTGCACTCTCTCACTTCAACTCTATTCATCATTTTATCCAAAGAATTGCCTAGGAAAGAAGTATTTCTTGAGGCAACTATAGAGTTGGGGCCTATTATAAAATAAATAGAACCAGCGGGATAATTAATTTGTTTCAGTTGCATTAGAAATCCGCATTTGTGTTTTATGCAGCCTTTCCCACTCAGCCTCCCTCTACCTTATAATTAATATTTTAGAGTCTTTTTCACAGAGTGTATACCCATCACAGGAAAACTGTGCCATTCTTTTTTTTTTTGATATTTTTTTTGTTCACATGCCAAACACTGCTGTGTAGCCTTCTCAGGGGAATTCTGTTTCAGCTTCAGAAAGTTGTTAACATAAGGCTGAGCCTGTACTGTGACCTTATTATGACAGCTTCTTCAAAACTACAAAAGGCAAAGGACAGGAAAAGTTTAGAAATTGTGTCTGTTACATACACACATGGTCCCCTCAATATGCTAAGTTTGGAAATGGTGGAGGGTACAGTTCTAGAAGAAAACCAAAGCAGTCAACCATTCTTGACTCCTTTCAGCCATTTCAGTAGTCTGTAGCTCTTCGATATCCAAAATAAATGTAACTGTTAAAATTCAGGGAAGGATGGCAACTCTTCTGACAGAAAAGATAGCCTATTAAAATATTTAACCATTTGACTCAAATTATTGAAACTTTCAGGTTAATTCTGTTTTGGTATGGAATTCTCTTTACCTGTGAAGGTTTAAAAAAAACCCTGTGTAATTCCACATAGTGTAGTGACTTGAAGCATTCCATGGCAGATATAGAATATATACATGGTATAATATCAAGATAAGAAAACAGAAGCCAAAATAATATAAACATATTTTTGAAACCATATGAAGTTTATAAAAATTACTTTAAATGGTGAAAATTAAAATTAATCAACTTAACTAACAAGAAGATAATTATGTGTTATATTCATCTCATGAGATGTTTTATAGTTGCTAAAAGTGACATAAATAAAAGTTTATAATCCAATCCAAATGGCATACTTATATGTAAAAAGTAAAACCAAACATTATTTACACAATAGGGTCATATTATATAGATGAAATGCATAGAGAAAATGTTTTATATGGAATGCTAATATTTTTAGTCTTTGTTTCAATGTTTCCAGGTATATTTTCATCAGTATTTTTTATAATAAGAAGTATAACCTATGGGTAAAACCATATTTGAAGAGCAGTTTGTCAAAATCTCTTAAAGGTGAAGATGTCCATGTCCTATACCTAATAAGTTTATTCCTAGGTATATAACTAAAAGAAACCTTTACAGCTGAACACAAGCATACAAGTACAAGCAGGTTCCTTGTAGCATTAACTAACTGCAAAAGAACAGAGAACAATCTTTGTTTTTTTGTTTTTGTTTTTTGAGACAGAGTCTCGCTCTGTCACCCAGGCTGGAGTGCAGTGGCACAATCTTGGCTCACTGCAACCTCTGCCTCCCGGGTTCAAGTGATTCCCCTGCCTCAGCCTCCCGAGTAACTGGGATTACAGGTGTGCACCACCATGCCTGCTAATTTTTGTATTTTTAGTAGAGATAGGGTTTCACCATGTTGGCCAGGCTGGTCTCAAACTCCTGGCCTCCCAGCGTGCTGGGATTACAAACATGAGCCACTGTGCCCAGCCAAACTTTGTTTATTTAAAACAACATTAAATTCAATAAACTGGAACTGCATGTAGCAACATAGCTAAATCTCAGAAGCATACTATTGAGCAAAAAAGAAAAGATCAGGTTGGAGAATGTACATATTGTATGACATTTTAATAAAGTTTAAGATATCTGTATTAATCCATTTCCATACTGCTGATAAAGACATAACTGAGAGTGAGCAATTTACAAAAGAAAGAGGTTTAATTGGACTTACAGTTCCACATGGCTAAGGAAGCCTCACAATCATGGCAGAAGGCAAGGAGGAGCAAATCACATCTTACATGGCTGGCAGCAAGCGAAAAATGAGAGAGAGTTTGTGCAGGGGAACACCTCTTTTTAAAACCATCAGATCTCATGAGACTTATTCACTACCATGAGAACAGCACAGGAAAGACTTACCCCCATGATTCAATTACCTCCCACCAGGTCCCTCCCAAAACACATGCGAATTCAAGATGATATTTGGGTGGGGACACAGCCAAACCATATCCACATCCCTTGTACAACTCCATACCAAAAAAAAAAACAAATAACCCAATTTAAAAAATAGAAAAAGATTTGAATACACGTTTCCCTAAAGAAGGGATACAAAAGTCAACATGTATATGAAAAGATGCTCAGCATCATTAATCATTAGGGAAATGCAAATTAAAACCACAATAAGATACCACTTCATGCCTGTTAGGATAGCTTTTATCAAGAAAACAAAGATAACAAGTGTTGGTGAGAATGTGGAGAAATTGTAATCCTTGTGTATTGTTGTTAGAAATGTAAAATAGTGCAGTCACTATGGAAAGCAGCATGTGGGATCATAAAAAAATTAAAAAATAGAACTATCATATGATCTAGCAATCCCACTACTGAGTATATACATGAGATAATTGAAACCTAAATATCAAGGAGATATTTGCACTCCCATGTTTATTGCAGCATTGTTCATAACACCCAAGACATGTAAATAACCTGAATGTTCATCAACAGATGAATGGATTTTTAAAATGTGATTTATACATACAAGGGGATATTATTCAGCCTTAAAAAGAAGGAAATCCTGCAATATGCAACAGCATGGATGGAACTGGAGGATTAGGCTAAATGAAATAAGCCAGTCACAGAAAAACAAATATTGCATAATTATATGAAGTGTCTAAAATAGTCAAACTCATAGAAACAGAATGGAATGGTAGTTGCCAGGGACTATGGGAAGAGATATGAGAGGCTGCTGTTCTTCAGTTGTAAAGGGTCAGTTATATAAGATGAATAAATTCTAGAGATCTGCTATACAATGTTGTGCCTATAATTAACAAGACTTGACAATTAAAAATTCTTTACTGCAATAATTTTTTTTTTTTGAGACAGTCTCACTCTGTCACCAGACTGGAGTGCAGTGGCACGATCTCAGGTCACTGCAACCTCCAACTCCCAGGTTCAAGTGATTCTCCTGCCTCAGCCTCCTGAGTAGCTGGTATTACAGGTGCCCACCACTATGCCCAGGTAATTTTCCTTTTTTTTTTTTTTTTTGTATTTTTAGTAGAGACGGGGATTCACCATCTTGCCCAGGATGGTCTGGATCTCCTGACCTTGTAATTCACCTGCCTTGCCCTCCCAAAGTGCTGTGATTACAGGTGTGAGCCACTGCACCCAGCCAATAATTTTTAATTACAAAAATAAAACAAATATCATAGACTAGGTGGCTTTAACAATAAGCTTTTATTTCTCACATTTCTCTAGACTAGGAAGTCCAAGAAAAGGTGTCAGAAGATTTGGTGTCTAGTGTGGGCCCACCCACTGGAGGACAGCTATAAAGGCTGTGTCCTCACAAGGCCCCAAGAGAAAGTTCTGTCCTCAGTGTCCTCACACAGGCCTGAGAGAGAGTTCTGGTCTTATCATTCCTTTACAAGCACACAAATTCCATCACAGGTTCCATCTTATGACCTCATCAAAACCTAATAACTTCCCAAAGGCCACACCTCCAAATATCATCACACTGGGGATTAGGGCTTCAACATATGGATTTGAGGGGGACATTAAACATTCAGTCTATAGCAATCACAAAGAATGCTACATATTGTTTATGCATGTTTATATTTACAGTAAAAGTGAACAATGAAAGAAATGCATGGAAAGGATAAATAATAAATTCAAGATAGTATAAACTGCTAGCAGGAAAGGGAAGAGATTAGATCAGGGAGAGATATATAGACTTCATCTGTGGTTTCTATTTTTCTTTAGATTTTTTAAATTAAAAGCAAAGTAAAAATGGTAAAAATTAGGAAAGCTAGGTGGTGGATATTTGGGTCATCACTATATGTACATCTTTTATAATATGCTTGAAATATTTCATAATGTCAGATAAAAGAAAATATTTTAATCCATCTAAAGGTAGAAAAAATTAAATTTTATTATTAAAAAGTAGCAAATGTTTATATTATTTACACATGATAAAATTACCATATTTTTATACATCACAGTTTGTTGTGTACAAGAGCTTAAAAGTAGTATTACTTATGTGTTTAAATGGTCAGAAATGGAAAGAAACAAACACATTTGAACACTGAGAGAAAAACAAATAGTAAGTTGCAAATTGCTAAGTGAAAAAAAAATGAGAACCTAAGAAACTGGGAGTCTGAGCAGCCTTTAAATCTGGGTAATGTTTAATTACTCAGAAGGCCATATAGGGTGTGTTTGTGGGTACAGACTCTGTACGGTATTTGTACTGCTAGGGTTTGAATTCTAGCTCTATTACTTAGTTATGCAACCATGGGCAACCTACATATTCTGACTAGGTCTCCGTGCTTTTGTTTCCTCATTTATCAACTGTAGAGAATATGAATAATTACTTCATAAGCTAAATGTGAGAAAAAATGAGTTAATACATATGAAATGTTTAGAAATGTGGCAAGCACGCTTATCATTTAGATATTAGCTCAAAGTTCACTGCCTCAGAGAGAACTTACCTAGGAATCCAATCTAATCCCACATTCACTCTGTATCACATCATCCTGTATTATCATCTTTATAGCACTAAACATTTTCTCATAAAATTTTATAGCTGGTTTATTTGGCATTGCAGCCCTCCTTTCAATGTAATACAAGTTTCATGAACACAGGGCCTTTCCTTGTCTTCTTCACCACTGTATTACCAGGACCTGGGTCAGCACCTGGCAAAAATATTTATTAAATGAAGCATAAGGGGCACACCTCTAACAGTGAAGGAGTCTTGACAAACTTGAATGTCTATTCTTGGATATTCTTCCAGATGTTGTGGAAGTCAGATATATCAAGACAGATCTGGTGAAAAGGCTAACCCAGACATAACTCATGTCAAACCATTCAATACCTCCTAGACCAGCTGCCCCTTCAATAGAAATAGTTTCCACTCACAGCCACTGCTAAAGTAGTAGAACTATTATAATATAGGGGTTCAGATCCAGACCCCAAAAGAGAGTTCTTGGATCTCATGTGAGAAGGAATTCAGGGTGATTCCACAGTGCAAAGTAAAAGCAAATTTATTTAAAAAGTAAAGTGGTAAAAGGACAGCTACTCCATAGGCAGAGTGGGATGTTCCCAAAAGTAACAGGAGGAGCGCATCTACCCTAGGTACAATGCTTGTTTATATGGGGAGATGTGCTCTGCCACAAGGGTTTGTGATAAAGGATTAATTTTCTTAATTACTGTATTTTGCAAGAATCAATATTATTATCTTTAAAGCAATATTAGGAATGCCTTTGCTTTCCAGATATTAGGATATCTGGACATTCCTGAGTCTGTTTAGTAAACATTATTAATTTATTCCCTTAACCATAAACATCTAGAGGCTAGGAATGCCACCTTCCTGAGAATGCAGCCCAGCAAGTCTCAGCCTCATTTTCCTAGCCCTCACTCAAAATGGAGTCGCTCTGGTTCAAACGCCTCTGACAGAACTAACCATCTATGTTGTATCATGTGAACCTGTCTTCCAGCCAAAGCTAAGTGGACTAGGAATGAACAAAGGGTTCTCCAAATGTTAGCTGTGCTTAGGCAATCACATCCCCTCAAAAGAATCTGAACAAAATGTACAGAGACAGTTGTCAATTAATGGTGGTTGTTGAAGCTAAGTGTTCACGATGTAATGACAGAGGCCGGAGACCATGTTGAACCAGGTACATTTTGAGTAAGCAAAAAAGAGAGATGAATAGAACATAAACCAAAGCAGAGATAAGAAAGACCACATGGCTCTAGAGAGCTAAGAGGAATGAATTAACTTCCTGGCTCCCAATTCCATTACAATATAAAATGTGAACTTTGCCTTGGGATCATGAAGATGCGCTGCATTGCATGATAAAATCCTCTGTTTTACTAGGGTAAAAGAGTGACTATTTGCAACCAAAAGAACTTTGACTGGAACGCTATTGAAATTTACATATTTTATTCAAGAGTAAATGTGATCCAAATTTATTGAATCTAGGTGACCTGTTAAGAAACAGTCAACGAAGAGTAATCAAGCGTGTAAGCCAAATCCAATCAAAATGCAACTCTTACATTATGAATATACTCATAGAGGGGGGAATCACGGTGAAGTCAAATGGGCATGAAGGTCCTTGGAAGTGGGTACCATGTCCTAAACTTCTCTAGTCCCTTCACATTACTCAACAAAGTTGAAATTCTTCCATGTTTTTCCCTTTTTCTCTTGCATGCCTGTTTTTCTATAGGAGATGAGATTTGCTTTGATATTTGTTGCAACAGAAAATCTTAACCCAATGGTACTAGCACAGCACAGCAATTATAACTCAAGCTAGTTTCATTCTGCTAGTTTGTGTTTCTCTGCCCAACAAAATGGTTAATTATATACCACCAAGAAATGTGGTGATTATAGAGTGTAAATCATTGTGAGAACTTAAAGTTTAAAGGCATCAACAAACTTCTTTAAATATAAAAAGTAAAAGAAGCCTTAAGAATTGCTTCCTTAGAAACTGAGAAAGTAATTCTGGAAAGTCACAGTCTATTTTCCAAAAGGAATAAAACAGAAAAACAATAGGTTTAGCATAAGGATGGAAATGGAATGCCAAGGGCTATTTATTTTAAAGATACAGAGTATTATGGAATAGTCCATAAAATATGAATTCAAATTGTCTGAGTTTCACTCTGAAACGTGCCAGTAAAAACTTGGCTGACTGAACATTATTTCCTATCATACGGATGTGAAAATGTGGAAGACATACAATAAATTTTTTAATAAATACAGAATCTTTTACGTAAATCTGGACCCTGAGTTCCCAAGAGCATCAGAATTCTTCCCTGACTCAATTATCACTCCACTTTCCAGTGCTATGTTATCCGGAGAACACAAATAATTATCTATTGTTAAGAAAACAACATTTGCGTCATTATGCAGTAGAAAGTGTAAGTTCTTTCAAAAATGCTAAAAAATTTAAACATACTAATAAAGTTTGTCTTTTGTCTCAAAAAGTATATTTTATTATAAATTACGACTTTCAGGAACATGGCTTATTTGAATGAAAGAAAAAATCAACAGACTATATTGAGAGTTTTGAACTGACTCCCCATGCCTACCTTGACTGGGTTGATTAGGTAAAATGAACTAGAAGTTCAGGACATACATAGCTTTTTCCAGTATTCAAAAGTTTTTTCCTGATCGCTCAGAGTGTGACAGGCTAAAAAGGCAAAATGTTTTGTATATCATCACTTACATCCTTGGTAAAATGTGTTTAAAACCCTCTGGAGAAGAGGTGTTAGGCAAATCCCAAATATGATTAGTATTTAAGCTTAGTAGAGTAGAAATATTTTACAGTTTGGCTTTCAAATTTTTGCTCATAAATAATAGAGGGGCCTCACTTGCCTTGTAGAAGACAACCAAAGCAAAGAGAAGCCTTATTTAGACTACAGTAGCTACAGCTTGCTTCAGCAAGTTTTAAAGACTTTCTTCTCCTTTCCATCAAATAACTCCGAAAGTGTCATATTCTTGTTAGTTTCCTAAGCAAAAGCAAGAAATACTCTATTAAAAATTTTATAGCTGAGTAAACCAAGTCCCAAAGCACAATAAAAAATACAGCAAAAGGAACAATAAGTTTTCACACTGTTACTTTATAAAATAAGTTTATTTCAGGTTATTTTCAGGCTATCTTTAAAATAAAAATTGATTTGTGACCAGAATTGACCTAAATTAGGCTCCCAACCTTTCTCTGTTTAGGCTATTACATTGCTTCATGGGTTGCCTTCAATAGAAAAGTCATAGTTATTCTTCAAACACCTAAGACTTAATTAGATTTTTAAGGGCTTTTTGTGTCTAACCAAAATGATCAGATTTTTTTCCTGATAAAAATGTGAACTTGTTGCCTTTTGATTGCATTCAGAATCTCTCTCAATAGAGGTTATAGGGAGGGAAAGATTCAACTCCTCAATTTTAGCTTCCCAGGAACCAAATGAAGATGAGCACATTCATTTATGGTCTCTTCTATGCACTGGCCTTTGTCATAAACCAACTGAATCTAATAACATAATTCCTCAATTAGAGAGCATCAGCAATTGTAAAAAAAAAAAAAAAAAAAAACCACCATGTGCTTAATAAAAACTTTCCAAGTAATTTACACATCAATAGAAGGTTCATTTAATCTCAGAAGTGGTGAAGATCTGCATTACAGCCAGGAAGAAGATTTCAGTTCCCAGATTCTCTTAATAAAAACACTGCCTAGAAGGAGCTCCTAACTCAGAGAACCTGTTAACATCTGTATTATCTTCAAGTACAGACAGTTCAAAGTATTAAAAATATAGAAAACTAGGATATTGTCAAGTGCTGACTCCCTGAAATACTATCAAAGCAACTTTTGATAAGATAAAGCTGAGTTTAATTTTACCATGGTAAAGGAAGGCACTACCTTAGTAAAATCATAGTTGTATCTCAGAGCAGGGAGTACAAATTTAAGATATTTGTGGGGTTTTAGACTCTGGTTTAAGGTGGGTCTTTCAATTCATGAGCTTAGTTAAATTTTGTAACAATGTGTTAGTTTAGTATTGATACGTCCAAAGACAAGGCTTTTCAGGCAAGTTCAAATAGTCTTGGGGACTAAACAGTCATTAGAACCTATCTATTGAAGAGTTAAATAGTTTGATGTTCATTTAAATAAATTCTTCAGGATGTTTCTGGAATAAGCAATAAAGTTACTTTCAACTTCTGTCTTCCTAGGCAAGAGTTTCTTGGAAATTGGAAACAGTGGAAGAGTAAAGTCACATTAATGTAGACAGAAAGCTGCATGGGTGCAGATGTTTCAGTTCTCAAAGTCCCTGAAAGCAATAACCATACAATATATTGCAGCACTGGGACAAAAGATATAAGCTAGGATACGTTCAAGTAAAGCTGGTTGTGTAGTAAAGCTTGTCTTTATATGACAAGACTCCATCCTTTCCCGATACGTAGCCCACATATCTTTTTTTGTTCCAAATAAGAGAACTGCATAACTTTCAATAAAGCTATTTTACTACAAAGATGAACCACTTTCTGAAAATAAGACATATCATTGACTTTCACTGAGGTGAAGACCTAATGCAATACCATGTGCCGGTTATTGCAGCCAGAAGGTGTGTGATTCTGTTCTTTCTTAGGTTCACTTCCTATACAGCTCTAGAAATATCAGTAAGGGAAGGTTGGTTATGTTATCTATATAATAGAGTTTTTGCTTTTTTTAGCTTATTTCTGTTCAGGTCAGGCACAACGTGGTATAGCAATTAAGAGCATAGACTAGCTAGACCATGTATTCAAATCCTGGCTGTGCTACTTATAGCTGTGTAAAAGTTGAGTTGTGTTAGAAATAAATTTTCAATGCCACGAAAGAAATAGCACTCAAACACAAATGTAATTTTCTCAGAAAGGCTATTTTACTTCTATAGAAGGGTGCACATCACAGATGGAGCAATGGCAAGAGCACATCTGAACAAGGGAGGGAAAGGGGTTCTTATTTATCCCTGACACAGGTAGCCCCTACAACTGTGTCATTCCCCTATTGGCTTGGGTTGGACTGCACAGTCTAAGCTAATTATGATAGGCTATTTTAAAGAAAGCAAGGATACAAGCTGGAGTGGCGGGGTGAGTAGTTTGGCAGGAAGGACGGTTACAGAACAGGTGACTCAGGATGACTCAGGATGGAGCAGGTGACCGGGGTGACTCAGGAAGGAGCAGGTGATAGACGCCAGGAGGAGGTTGTTTACTGAAACTAGGGGCAAGGAGAAGAAGATAATGAGGAAGTTAAACTTTAAAATGAAGAACAAAGAAGAGGGGAGCTGAACATACTGATATATTGGGTCTTTGGAGAGGATCTCAGAACTCATTGTACTTAACAATTTACAGGCTAAAACCTTTGAGAGGAATTTGTTATATCCTACAATTTCCCCCCTTTCAATTTTCATAGTACTTCCTCTTCAAACTTTTTAAACATGTCTTGGCTTTGCTGCTCAACTTAATACTCTAAAAGGAAAAGCTTATCTGAGTAAGGTGAAGGAGAGTTAAGGAAGGTTTTAGTAAGTGCTGCTTTTATAAGTCTTTGGACTAGCCCATGGATGTGTGGTATGACACAATACCCAACAAGAATGAGTACACCTATTATGGCTGCAAGAGAAGTAAGAATTGAGGCTATGATTTCTTTCCATTTACTGAACCACCTTTCTAGCCACCCTGAGAAAGGTTATTGACTTCAGAATTTTTAGCTAACTCATTGGATAAAGTGGTAAGTCTTTGTAAGACCCTTGGGATAAAGGTACAACACTGAATTTTAATCATAATACAAACACCACCTTTTTCAGCTAATATCATATCTAGGCCACTCTGCTTTCTCAGGCCATCTGGCTAGTGGGCCCCAGTTGTTCTGCTATCCCTTTGACAGCATCCCTGGTGTAATTAATAAACTGCTGCTTATTATAAAAAATGTAATGTATCCAATCTATGTTTTTATTAATTATCACCCATGAAAATATTGACTTAAATCCTGTAGCTATTTGATCTTGGGCTTTAAATTCATCTGGTACTCCTCATGGAACTCCAATAGTGTTTATATAAACATGAGGGTCAAAGGACCCATGTGAGGCACTTCTTTTATGATTTTTTTTCTTTTATTGTGATGACGTAATGTAGCGCTAAAGGAATGGCCAACTGCACTAGAGCACAAGTGCTGCTCTCATTACTTGGCAGAGTACCCAGCAATATCCCCCCCACAATACCACCACACATCTGTTCGGGGATGAACAAAGGCAGACTGAATGGTAAGCTCTTGAAAAGACTTGGTTTCACTGTACCCTGTTAAGTCTCTAAGGAATGCTAACTTTTCCCCTGCCACGAAAGGCACAAGTTGAAGTTAACAGCAGGGGCTGGAGGCCGGATGTCCCTCGGGGGCTGACCCGCAGGGCTTTTGACCTCAAGGAACAGCAGTGAAAGAGTCTTGCATGACTCATCCTCCCAGGCTGTGGGGTTCTGGAAGAGAGCTACCATACAGCTCATGCCCAGTCCACGAGAGGACCACCAAAGTGGAAAGGGGACTATTTGCATCTCTGGCCTGCCTGTCACACAAGCGTAACAGTTGCTTTTGTTTAGCCTGCGAACAGAATATTTGATCCATTCCAGCCAAGCATTTGTGTCCTGATACCCTGTTTTAATTGCTATAGTTTGTTTCAGATCATTAACCTCTACAACAACTACTTTGGTTTTATCACTGGGTATATAACAAGAGAAGGTCTGGTTAGCAAAGAACTTAGGAGAGGGAGAAGGGGGTGCAGGAGGTGAGGAGGCAATTAAGTGTATTTCAAAAGATCCTGTGGGGTCCTTCTCTGAGACTTCTACTCCTATACCATAGAAATGGCTTAATGAAGGGGAAGAACTCTAGGGAGGAGAGATGGTAATCTGTACTGGATTACATTGCTTCAGCTGACAATGAGGAGGGGTAACTCCTTTAGTAAAGCGAATAGTTTTAAGAAACTGCAAGTAGTTGGGGCCGTCCATACTTGCTCTTTAGTATTTTGTAAAGCACTGGACCAACTTCAACAGAGAAGCTCTGCTCTAGGAGGACAAGATTCCTAGTTTATACTGGAATCTTCGTCAAACTCTTCCCAAATTAACTTATCCCAGTTAACAGATTTCTAGTCTGAGGAGAGCTAGAAAGGATAAAGATGCTTTTCCAAAGTGGAGAGTTGCCTCTGGTTTGGCAAATCTCCACAGGGCATCACAAGGCAAGCATCAAAAGTAATAGTTTAAGGTGAGCTTGTCCTAGTTACATTAATAATGAGAGGACTAGCAATAGAAGGGGAAAAGAAAGAGATGCAATATGAGAAGATCAAACCCGTTTTAGCTTTAGCTTGTTTGGAGTTGGCCCTGGAATAGCTGTCCATGATTCTGGAGGTGGTGGTGGTCTTTTGACCCAGGCGTGATGACTGCATCTTCTTTTTGCTGTTCGAACTGCGGTCTCAGTGGTTAGAAGCACTAGATATGGTCCTTGCCAAGCTGGTTCGAGTTTTCCTTCCCTCCAACTTTTGACGAGGATGTGGTCCTCAGGCTGATGTTTGTGTACTGGAAACTCTAGGGGTAGTACCTGTGCTAAAAGACCTTTAGTTCTGAGAGAAGAGAAAGTGGAAGATAATCCAAGTATATCATTTCTGAGAAACTGATCTTTTGTTTTGAACATGGGAATGTCAGCAGTGGAGTGCAAACAGGGCAACCTATACAACATTTCATAAGAGGATAAGCCAACATCTCATAAGAGGATAAGCCAACATTTCATAAAAGGATAAGGCAACAGCTCTCTGAGGAGCAGTTCAGATTCTCGGCAGAGCAATGGGAAGGCATCTAGTCCATGGCAACCGAGTCTCTAAGACGAATTTGGTTAGGTGGCTTTTTTTTTTTTATAGTTTGGTTCATTCTTTCCACTCTCTCTGATGAAGGTGGGGGCCAGGGAGTATGATATTCCCATGTTATATCCAGTACCTGGGCTAATTTCTTAATGACATGTGCAGTGAAATGAGTCCTGTTATCTGAATTAAAGTTTTCTACTAATCTAAATTTGGGTATAATATTTTCAACTAATGCCTTGACTACATTATTAGCAGTTGTATTTGAAAAGAAAATATCTTCTACCCAATGAGTAAGGTGATCTACTATTACTAATAAATACTTTAGATGACCAATTACAGGCATCTCTGTGTAATCAATCTGGATACTCTGGTATGGCCTTAAGCCTGGACTCCTTCCCCCAAGGGGTAAATTTTTATAGTTTGTTTATTGGTTTTCTTACATACAAAGCAACTGTCTGTAACCCGCTAGGCCAGGGTAGAAATTCTTATGCACCCATAAACTCTGAGGACGGTGTCACACATGGTTTGGGGCTCCCAATGGATCCCTTGATGAGTTGGAACAAGATTTCCCTCATAAGGGGTTTGGATAACATTTCTCTCTGGTCTGGCAATATCTATTTTCCTTCTGAATTCTCTTTAGCACCTATTTTTATTAGTTTTTAGACCAAAGAAAGCCAAATACCATTTTATATTTGACAATGATTCCTATATGATTTTATACCAGATAAGCTAAATTTCACCTTTATATTAGTGTGCTATTAATGTTAAACTTAATTTTAATAAAAACTTGTAGACATATTTATCCAATTTAAATTTCAGACCATAAGGTAAGATTTTTATGGACTCTTTTTAACCCTTTATAATTTTTGTTAAAGAACAGGTTATTGCTTTAAGAAAAACCTGTTGTGCTTTTATTTTAATGTCCAGTTTACAGAAAAACTGGATGATACCCCTTTAACTTTTGCCATTATGTTTATACACAGAATTTCCTATACAATTAACATTTCCTAGCTTGCTTTTTTAACCTTTTATTGTAGGTAAAAATCCATTCTTATGCCTCCTTATAATCCTTTACCAAAAGTATATTTTACTTTCCTTGCACACCTTGCATGTAAACTGTTTTTTCAACAGTTTTACATTCAGGAAGCCTAATTATTTTTAAATTATACAATATTTCTTGTATAAATACCATTTTATAACATTTTTCATGGCTTTGACAGACAATCTTTCACATGCCTCAACTTTCTGACTTGTAAACATCCTTTTCTTTAAACAACCAGTTAATTTACTTTAGAACCAGAATTTATCATATAAGATTCTTTTTACATAAATTCTCCTTTTTTTAAATGTCAAAGATGACAACCTTTCCTTCCCAAAGCAAACTTCCTTCATGTCTGTGGACTAGACTGCCTAAGGCCACAAGATTAGAAATTAGGATAATACATGTTACACTGTTAACTTTTAGCAAGCTTTACTTTTGTCGAAAACCTTGTAAGTTTGGCATTTTAATTATGTGCAATTATGTGCTAGGTGTAGAGCCTAGGACCTAGACAGAAGTGCAGATAAGGTCTGGCTTATTCTAGCATTTAACTCCATGTGCCCCAGGTTACACCTTCCTACAAAGCAGGCCAGTTGTGCAGTTAAGAAATGGTAGCCTGTTTGACTACCTGCTTTGATAGGTTATTTCCTTGACTTTCAAAACAAAGGCTTTTCTGGTGTCTGGGGATGTGGAATATAGCTATTTCTTTTGGCAACTGAAGGTTATTTAATACTTGGGTGATTAATTCCTCATAGACCAGGTCTTGGCCTTTGCTATTAATAAGACCTTGTTCAGTACAAATTTTTCCAAAGGTGTGAGCCACCGCAAAGGCATATTTGGAATCAGTATAAACAGTCCCTTCATGGTTCTGCAGCTGCTTGAAGACTTGACTTAATGCAAACAATTCACATGTTTGGGCAGACCAATTATTGGGGAGTCTTCCTGGCTGTACTTCTGTAAGGGCTTCCCCATTGACTACTGAGTACACATTATGTCTTTTTCCTTCAATTACCCAGGAAGAGCCATCTGCAAGTCAGTGCTGCCCTGTTTGAAAGAGGTCTCTCTTAAATTGACTCTGACTTTATTATGATAACCAATTAAATCTAAACACTCATGCTCAGGTATCTTTAAATTTGGATTTCCAGTTAGGAAACATGCTGGGTTAAGTGAATTATCAGTGGTTAGTGTTAAATCATGTCTCTCTTTTTTGTTGTTGTTTTTGAGATGGAGTCTTGCTCTGTCACCCAGGCTGGAGTGCAGTGACACAATCTCAGCTCACTGCAACCTCTGCCTCCCAGGTTCAAGTGATTCTTTTGCCTCAGCCTCCCAAATAGCCTGCCACCACACCCTGCTACTTTTTGTATTTTAGTAGAGATGGGGTTTCACTATCTTTGCCAGGCTGGTCTTGAACTCCTGACCTCATGATCCACCCGCCTCGGCCTCCCAAAGTGCTGGGATTACAGGCATGAGCCACCGCACCTGGCCTCTCTTTTTTTCCTTTAATAGGATAGCTTTATACTTCAAAATTTTTGAGTCAGTAAGCTACCTTTCTGCCTTCTGATTAAGGGTAGTCCTGACTTGATGAGATGTACTCACAATGAGGTTTCCTCCAAAAGTTAATTTCCTGCTTTCTTCTGTTAGCAAAACAGTTGCCACTACAGATGGAATGCATTTGGGCCATCTGCAGGTTACTGGGTTAAGGATTTTTTATAAGAATGCTATGGGTTGCCAGTGGCCTCCATGATTTTGGGTAAGTACTTCTCAGACTACACCCTTATTTACATTGACAGAGAGATGAAAGGGCAGTTCTAGGGAGAATAAAGCCAGGACAGGGGAAGTTACTAGTAACAACAGGGAGTGTGGTTTGGACAATCTGATGACCTGTCTGGCTTCTTTACAGGCAGTATTGGAGTGTTACAGGGAAACATAAGGGTTTAAGAAGTCCATCACGGAGAAGATGTTCAATTATCAATTATTAAATTTACCCTGGCTCTTAAAAGAATAGGGTATTGCTTTCACTTTACTACTTCCCCAGGGGTTTTTAATATTTTAATTTAACATGAATCAGAGGAATCTGTAACTTTCCTCAATTCCCGTCTTTTGGCCACACCTCAGGATGAATGTGTTCTTTGTCTGCGGTGGTGAGCAAGTTTAGGGAAAGGAGGAATTCTCCCTGATTAATATAGAGGCCTAAGCCAAATTTTAGCATTAAATCTCTCTCTAATACGTTTGTTCCTGCCTCTGGAATTTACATAAATTTAATATTAGCTGACTTGCTTTTATATATGACTGGTTATTTTTCCCATTTGGGACATTCTTTTTTGAAGTGACCAATTTTTAATTTGAAATATTTGTCCTCTTTTTCTCCCTTTGCCTCTCTCTCTCTCTTTGCCTCTCTCTCTCTCTCTGCTTCTCTGTCTCTCGCTTTCTCTCTCTCTGACTTTCTCTCTTTCTCTTTCTTTCTCTCACTCTCTTTGACTCCTCCTTTCCCTCTCTGTCTCTTTCTCTCTCTCTCTCTCTCTGCCTCTCTGTCTCTTTCTCTCTCCTCTAAGATCGTTTTTTCTACCTTTGAGTCTCCTGGCTTTACTCTTTTGTACCCTATATATTGCCTGGAGAGTGGGAGGCTAGGTTCTTTATACATTCTGGCTCCCTGGGTACTTAATTTTATGGTGGACAGCAGAATTTTTGCCTTCTGCTTTTGTTTTTATTCATCTCTTCTTACATATACTTTTTGGGCTTCTCTCAGAAGATCTTCTATAGGTCTATCTTTCTAGTTCACTATCTTTTGTAATTTCTTGTTAATATCTGGCCAACTGTTATTGATAAAATGAAGTTTTAACATTCCCTGACCAAGAGGATCCTCAAGACCTAGACCAGCATATTTTCTCATTTGTTCCTTTAATCTGTCTAAAAATTCTATAGGGCCTTCATTGTTTCCTTGCTGTATATCAAATGTTCAGGTAAGATTCTGGGTTCAGGGCCGGGCGTGGTGGCTCACACTTGTAATCCCAGCACTTTGGGAGGCCGAGGCGGGCGGATCACGAGGTCAGGATATCGAGACCACGGTGAAACCCCGACTCTACTAAAAATACAAAAAAAAATTAGCCGGGCGTGGTGGCGGGCGCCTGTAGTCCCAGCTACTCGGAGAGGCTGAGGCAGGAGGATGGTGTGAACCCGGGAGGCGGAGCTTGCAGTGAGCCGAGATTGCGCCACTGCACTCCAGCCTGGGCGACAGAGTGAGACTCCGTCTCAAAAAAAAAAAAAAATTCTGGGTTCAGGGTACTGATTCTTTGATCTCCTTCATTATCAATTCACTAAGGTCCTGCATATTTTCTCAGTGGGCTGTGTTGTTATTGTCCCACTGGGGGTCTTGGGCAGAAAATTTTTGATCTGCTGTAGAAACGTTTTGGCCAGGAGGGTATTCATGTTCTTAGGCTCCCATAGCAGCTCTACAGATCATGCCTCTTTCTTCCCCTGAGAAGAGAGGAAAGGGAAGTTCTGAATATCCTTTTTACATTGCTTTGTCTCATGTTGAAATCCTTTTGAGAGGTAAAGCCAGCTGGACTTCCTGGGTCAAGTGGGGACTTGGAGAACTTTTCTGTCTTGCTAGATGGTTGTAAATACACCAATCTGTAAATCTAAATGCACTCTGTAAAAATGCACCAATCAGCTCTCTGTGTCTAGCTAAAGTATTGTAAACACACCAATCTGCACTCTGTAAAAACGCACCAATCAGCACTCTGTGTCTAACTAAAGGATTGTAAATGCACCAATCAGCACTCTGTAAAATGAGCCAATCAGCAGGATATGGGTGGGGCCAAATAAGGGAATAAAAGATGGCCACCCCAGCCAGCAGCAGCAACCCGCTTGGGTCCCCTTCCATGCTGCGGAAGCTTTGTTCTTTCACTCTTCACAATAAATCTTGCTGCTGCACATTATTTGGGTCCTCACTACCTTATGAGCTGTAACACTCACCACGAGGGTCTGCAGCTTCATTCATGAAGTCAGCAAGACCACGAGCCCACCAGGAGGAACAAAGAACTCTGGATGCACCAGCTTTAAGAGCTGTAACACTCACTGTGAAGGGCCACGGCTTCATTCTTGAAGTCAGCGAGACCAAGAACCCATTAGAAGGAATAAATTCCAGACACATTTTGGCAACCACAAAGGGACTATTGCCAAGCAGTGAGCACCACTGGACCCCTTTTGCTTGCTATTCTGTCCTATTTTTCCTTAGAATTCAGGGGCTAAATACCAGGCACCTGTTGGCCAGTTAAAAGCAACTAGCGTGGCTGCCGGACTAAAGACATGGGTGTCAGGCTTTCTGGGAAAGGGCTCTCTAACAGCCCCTGACTCTTCAAAGTTGGGAGCATTGATTTGCCTGGAACCAGCCTCTGCTTCTCCTGTACTTCCAGGCTGAGCTGAGTGTTGACAGAGAGGAAAGCCATTCAGCTCCAGGGTCCTGACAACAAATTGGTTGACCCTGTGGCCATGAGTGGAATTCTCAAAGTCACATCACCCAAGCGAGACTCGCCTATCTATCCTATCTATCATGATCCTTGCCCCCTGGGTCCTGAAACCTGCCAGACAAACTTCCTCTCACCTCTCTTCTCCAAGGCTAGTCTCACTTCTAAAAACCACTCCTTGTCTATGGTGCTTTTCTAGTTTCTCTTATAAGAATGATTTCTAGTATAAACTTCAGGACTCTGTTCCCTTCCTTAGCCACCTGGGCTCACCAATCAGAAAGACATAATTTTTGCCCAAAGCCCCATCGGGGTGGGGGAAACTACCTTATCTGGAATTTTAGGATCCCTCCTCAGACTAGCAGGCCTAATAAAAGCTATTCCTGAAGCTAGGATATGGAGAACTTCAGAAATGATATCCTTCCTATTCAATTGAGGACAAAAGGTATCAGTCTTCCAACCCTGGAGATCCCTTCCCTCCCTCAGGGTATGGCCCTCCACTTCATTTTTGGGGCATAACATCTTTATAGGAAAGGGGTAAAGTCCCAATACTAACAGGAGAATGCTTAGGACTCTAACAGGTTTTCAAGAATGTGTCAGTAAGGGCCACTAAATCTGATTTTTCTCAGTCCTCTTTGTGGTCTAGGAGGACAGGCAAGGGTGCAGGTTTTTGAGAATGCATCGGTAAGGGCCACTAAATCTGACCTTCCTCAGTCCTCCTTGTGGTCTACAAGGAAAACTAGTGTTTCTGCTGCTGTGTCAGTGAGTGCAACTATTCCGATCAGCAGGGTCCAGGGACCATTGCGGGTTCTTGGGCAGGGGAGCAACAAACAAACTAAAACCATGGGCGGTTTTATCTTTCAGATGGGAGACACTCAGGCAACAACAAGTTCACCCTTGAAATGCATTCTAATCCACTGGGACCAATTTCATCAACAAACCCTGAAAAAGAGGTGGCTCATTTTTTTCTGCATTATGGCTTGGCCCCAATATTCTCTCTCTGATGGGGAAGAATGGCCAGCTGAGGGAAGTATAAATTACAATACTATCCTGCAGCTTAACCTTTTCTGTAAGAGGGAAGGAAAATGGAGTAAAATACCTTATGTCCAAGCTTTCTTTTAATTGAAGGAGAATCCACAAGTATGCAAAGCTTGCAATTTACATCCCACAAGAGGACCTCTCAGCTTACCCCTATATCCTAGCCTCCCTATAGCTCCCCTTCCTATTAATGATAAGCATCCTCTAATTGCCCCCCACACCCAGAAAAAGACAAGCAAAGAAATCTCCAAGGGACCACAAAAACCCCCGGGCTATCAGTTATGTCCCCTTCAAGCTATAGGGGGAGGGGAATTTGGCCCAACCCGGGTACATGTCCCCTTCACCCTCTCTGATTTAAAGTAGATCAAGACAGACCCGGGGAAGCTTTCAGATGATCCTGATAGGTATATAGATGTCCTACACGGTCTAGGGCAAACCTTCAATCTCACTTGGAGAGATATCATGCTATTGGTAGATCAAACCCTGGCCTTTAATGAGAAGAATGAGGATTTAGCTGCAGCCCGAGAGTTTGAAGATACCTGGTGTTAGTCAAGTAAATGATAGAATGACAGCCAAAGAAAGGGACAAATTCCCTACTGGTCAGCAAGCCATCCCCACTATGGATCCCCAATGGGATCTAGACTCAGATCTTGGGGACTGGAGTCATAAACATCTGCTGACCTATGTTCTAGAAGGACTAAGAGGACTTAGGAAAAAGCCCATGAATTATTCAATGATGTCCACCATAACTTAGGGAAAGAAAGAAAATCCTTCTGCCTTCGTCTAGTAGCTACGGGAGGCCTTAAGAAAATATACTCCTCTGTCACCTGACTCACTAGAGGGTCAACTGACCCTAAAAGATAAGTTTATTACCCAATCAGCCACAGATATCAGGAGAAAGCTCCAAAAGCTAGCCCTGGGCCATGAACAAAATCTGGAGGCATTATTAAACCTGGCAACCTCGGTGTTCTATAATAGGGAGCAAGAAGAACAGGCCCCAAAGGAAAAGCGAGATCAGACAAAGGCCACAGCCTTAGTCATGACCCTCAGACAAACAAGTCTTGGTGGTTCAGAGAGGACAGAAAATGGAGCAGGCCAATCACCTGGTGGAGATTGTTACCAGTGTGGTTTGTAAGGACACCTTAAAAAAGACTGTCCAACGAGAAACAAGCTGCCCCCTCATCCATGTCTGCTATGCCAAGGTAATCACTGGAAGGCACACTGCCCCAGAGGGCAAGGGTTCTCTGGTCCGGAAGCCCCCAACCAGATGATCCAACAACAGGACTGAGGATGCCTGGGGAAAGCACCAGCTCATGTCATCACTCTCACTGAGCCCTGAGTATGTTTAACCATTGGGGTCCAGGAAATTGACTTCCTCCTGGGCACTGGTGCAGCTTTCTCAGTGTTAATCTCCTGTCCTGGACAGCTGTCCTCAAGGTCTGTTACCATCCGAGGAATCCTGGGACAGCCTGTAACCAGGTATTTCTCCCACATCCTCAGTTGTAATTGGGGGACTTTGATACAGATAGTAAATATGCTTATGTAATCCTACATGCCCATGCTGCAATATGGAAAGAAAGGGAGTTCCTAACTTCTGGGGGAACCCCCATTAAATATCACAAGGAAACCATGGTGTTACTGCACACAGTGCAAAAATCCAAGGAGGTGGCAGTCTTACACTGCCAAAGCCATCAAAAGGGGAAGGAGAGGGGAGAACTGTAGCATAAGTGGCTGACAGAGGCAGGGAAAGACCAGCAGAAAGGAAAGAGAGAATCACAGAAAGAGAGAGAGAGAAAGAGCAAGAGAGAGAGGAAGTGACAGAGACAGAGGGAGTCAGAAAGAAAAGAGAGAGAAGAGAGAGAGAAGGGGGAAAGACAGAGATAAAGAGAGGAAGAGACAGAGACAGAAAGTCAAACAGAGAAGGAAAGAGAGACAGATAAAGAAGGAGTCAAAGAGAGAGAAAGAGATAGAAGTAGTAAAGAAAAAAAAACAGTGTACCCTATTCCTTTAAAAGCCAGGGTAAATTTCTGTCTACCCAGCCAAGGCATGTTCTTCTTATGTGGAACTTCAACCTTTATCTGCCTCTCAGACAGTTTGCAAGAAATAACTAAACCTATCCTTACTCTATAATCCCAAATAGACTCTTTGGCAGCAGTGACTCTCCAAAACTGCTGAGGCCTAGACCTCCTCCCTGCTGAGAAAGGAGGACCCTGAACCTTCTTTGGGGAAGAGTGTTGTTTTTACACTAACCATTCAGGGATAGTATGAGATGCCACTTGGCATTTACAGGAAAAGGCTTCTGAAATCAGACAACGCCTTTAAACTCTTATACCAACCTCTGGAGTTGGATGACAAGGCTTCATCCCATTCTAGGTCCTGTGACAGCCATCTTACTGTTACTCACCTTTGGGTCCTATGTTTTTTACCTCCTTGTCAAATTTGTTTCCTCTAGGATCGAGGCCATCAAGCTCTTACAAATGGAACCCCAAATGAGCTCAACTAACAACTTCCACCGAGGACCCCTAGACTGACCCACTGGCCCTTTCACTGGCCTAAAGAGTTCCTCTCTGGAGGACACTACAACTGCAGGGCCCTTTCTTTGCCCCTATCCAGCAGAAAGTAGCTAGAGCAGTCATCACCCAATTCCCAACAGCAGTTGGGGTGTCCTGTTTAGAGGGGTATTGAGAGGTGAAGCCACTTGGACTTCCCAGGTTGAGTGGGAACTTGGAGAACTTTTCTGTCTAGCTAGAGGATTGTAAATGCACTAATCAGCACTCTGTAAAAATGTACCAATCAGCACTCTGTGTCTAGCTAAAGGATTGTAAAAGCACCAATCAGCACTCTGTAAAATGGAGCAATCAGCTCTCTGTAAAAAGGGGCAATCAGCAGGGTGTGGACAGGGCCAAATAAGGGAATAAAAGCTGGCCACCCCAGCCAACAGTGGCAACCCATTCGGGTCCCCTTCCATGCTGTGGAAGCTTTGTTCTTTCACTCTTCACAATAAATCTTGCTGCTGCTCACTCTTTGGGTCTGCACTACCTTTATGAGCTGTAACACTCACTGCAAAGGTCTGTGGCTTCATTCCTGAAGTCAGCAAGACCACAAACCCACCAGGAGGAGCAAACAACTCCAGACGTGCCACCTTTAAGATCCATAACACTCACCACAAAGGTCTGTGGCTTCACTCCTGAAGTCAGCGAGACCACGAACCCACAAGAAGGAAGAAACTCCAGACACATCTGAACATCTGAAGGAACAAACTCTGGACACACCATTTTTAAGAAGTGTAACACTCACTGCGAGGGTCCACAGCTTCATACTTGAAGTCAGCAAGACCAAGAACCCGCTGGAAGGAATCAATTCTGGACACACTTTTACGGAATGTTATTTAGGCTGTTAGTGAGTGGGCTCTTGGGATGATTCCCAAGAGGCAGGGTTATAAGGAAAGGGATAACAGGGATAGGAGAAGGGTCTGGGACAGCAGCTGCTTTTTTCTTGTTTTTGGTTTTATCCTTCTAATATTTTAACATTAGGCTTAGGTGATAATTGGGGTGAATATTGTTGGTAGCTTTATCCTTTTTATCTCTTACCTTACTTGGAGTATTTTCCATCTTAATGGTTTTGGGGTGAGCCTCAATTTCCCTTACTGAAAATTTCTTGCCTTTTGGGGTGAGGCTCAATTTCCCCTACTGGAAATTCCTCACCTCTTTTTAACCTCCAAGACACCTCAACCAAGGAATACTTCATCCCCGTGACTCTTCCTGTCTTGGTATGTTCTGACCAGGAATACTTCACCACCCCCAAGGCTTTTCTTACCTTGGTCCCAACCAAGAAATACTTCACCAGCCCTGCAGCTTTTCTTAGCTTGGTCCTGACCTCCAAGGAAATACTTTGCCACTTTTGCAACATTGGTCTGTGCACAAAGTTAGCTGGTCACCACAGTATGTGATGGTCTTTTCCCCCAAGTTGTTGGTCTGTTTCTTCTTGTGTTGCTGAGAGTCTGGGTTTATTTGTCACACCAGATGGGTCTCAATTCCTTACCCCTGAGGCCTCCACAAGGAAGCAGCCATGTGCACTTTCTCACTGGAGAGGTCTAGACCCTCCCCAGAGGAGAATGGGAATCTCAGATGAGCCCCCAAATTGTTAGAAATAAAAGATAGCACTCAAACATGGTATAGCAAGTCAGAACATAGACTAGCTAGATGATGTATTCAAATCCTGGCTGTGCTACTTACTAGCTGAGTAAATGTTGAATTATATTAGAAATAAATTTTTGGTGCCACAAAAGAAATAACACTCAAACATTAATTTAATTTTCTCAGCAAGGGAATTTTCCTTCTATAGAAGGTTGTGCCTCACGAATGGAGCAATGGTGAGAGCACATCTGAACAAGGGAGGAGAAGGGGTTCTTATCCCTGATGCAGGTAGCCCCTACTGCTGTATCATTCCCCTATTGGCTAGGGTTGGACTGCACAGTCTAAGCTAATTCCGATTGGCTATTTTAAAGAGAGCAGGGATATGATCTGGAGTGGCAGGGGGAGTAGTTTGGCTGGAAGGACGGTTACAGAACAGGTGACTCAGGGTGACTCAGGTCAGAGCAAGTGACCAGGGGTGGCTCAGGATGGAGCAGGTGATAGAGGCTAGGAGGAGGTTGTTTACTGAAACTAGGGGCAAGGAGATGAAGAGAACAAGGAAGTTAAACTTTAAAATGAAGAACAAAGAAGAGGGAAGTTGAACATGCTGATACATTGGTTCTTTGAAGAAGATCTCAGAACTCATTGTACTTAAGAATTTACAGGCTAAAACCTTTGAAGAGGAACTTATTATATCCTACGTTATTTTACCAATCTGTGCATCAGTCTCCTTATCTGTAATATGGGGGAAATAATAGTCATAATACAATAAGTTGTTATGAGGAAAAATGAGCTAATAAACATGAAGCAGTTTGAATAGTACTGTTTCAACAGTCAGCAAACTACAGCCTGGAATCATTGCCTGTTTTTGTACAACCTGTGAGCTAAGTATGGTTTTTGTATTTTTAATCATTTTTTTAAAGTCAGAGCAAAAATAATATTTTGTGACATGTAAAAATTACATACAACTAAAATTTCAGTATTTATAGTAAAGTTTTGTTAGGATACATACCTGTTCATTTGCTCATTTATTGTTTATGGAAGCTTTTGCACTGCAATAACAGAGTTCAATGATTACAACAGAGATAATATATAGTATGGCTTAGTTTTACAGAAAAAGTTTGCTGACTCCTGCTATAGCAGATACTACTGCCTGTGGTCTGCTCAAATTCCATTGCTTTACCAGTTCTGTGCATCCTTCCCCTGGCTTTTGTTTATTTGCACTACAAATTATTTCATTGTGGTTCTCTTTAGAGGCTGCCCTTGAGCTATTATAACTACTTTGACTGCAGACACAGAGGTCTGGAAATACCTGGGAGTTTATATTTTCCTCATCCTGGTATGACCTGAAGCCAATAGCTAAATGATGTGAGAATATAGCTCCCTTGCCTCAAGTTGGAATAAATTCTAAGGGGTAATTTATACTTGATAGATAATTTTATACTTCAGATAATTTTTATTGGGAAATAGCTTATTTTTCAGTCTTCTACTTATCATTCAGCATAGCACAGTATCCTGCCATGCTGTGGAGGTCACCAGGTTAATTTTTTTCCATTGCCACTATCTTTTTCCTTTAAAAAAAAAACTTGTAAGAAGGAAAATACTAAATTGGGTACAGTTTTTTTGTTTTTTGTTTTGTTTTTGTTTTTTTTTTTTTTTTGAGACAGAGTCTCGCTCTGTCACCCAGGCTGGAGTGCAGTGGCATGATCTCAGCTTACTGAAAGCTCTGCCTCCCAGGTTCATGTCATTCTCCTACCTCAGCCTCCTGAGTAGCTGGGACTACAGGCACCTGCCACCAGGCCCAGCTAATTTTTTTTGTATTTTTAGTAGAGATGGGGTTTCACCATGTTAGGCAGGATGGTCTTGATCTCCCGACCTCATGATCCACCCACCTCAGCCTCCCAAAGTGCTGAGATTACAGGCGTGAGCCACCACGCCCAGCCGGGTACAGTATTTTTAAAAAAGGTTTTCATTGCTTAGAAACAAGAACAACACATTTTAATGTCTCCTATTCTTACTACAGTTGCTCAGAATTTGCTGATTAACAATTTAATGCTCATGGTTTGGTGATCCAGATATCAGTTTTCTTTCTCTAGGTTGAATTACTGAGCAGTTTTTGACTATCCATTATATAACAGGACCTATGATAACTACTGAGAACACAGTGAATGTAAGATGACCCAGATATTAAAAATTTCACACTTTTGTGAGGAACTTGCAATTTCATATGCCACTAGAGAAGGGAATGAACCTTCCACTATATTTCAAATTTTTGGAGTGCCAAGCACAGGGATGTGCTGAATACTTGCTAAATGTAGTTGTATCTCATCATTCCCAAAAATGGAAATCTATTCAGCCAAGAAGCAGCTGAATTTCATACATAATTTCTAGTAAAGAAATTATTGACACATAGCTCAACATGTTATATTGTCACAAGAAATTGGCACCAAGCTGAAAACTTGAAGTCCTGACTCTTTCTTTCCACTCTATTGATAAATCCCTAGGTGAACTTAGATAATTCTTTTTATTCTCTAAACCGCAATTTCTTTAACTATAAAACTAAGAAGCCAGATTAGATTATTCATAAGGTTTATTTCAGCTCTGAAATTCTGATTCTTCTGAACTCTTAAATTATTTAGCAATGCCGGACTTCTCATGAAGTAATACACCTTACTTCAGGGCCTTATCCAATACTATTATGTGAGTTAAACTACATATTTTTTCAATGTGATGAACTTTATTGTTGAGGCAGAACCAATATGTCCCATGATTTATTCCTTTTACAGTCTCAGGTGTAAAAATATTTCCCCAATATGTCATTCTTAGTTTTCAGTCTCTTGTTTTTAAAAAATGTTTGCAATTAGTTCTGAAAATATTTAGTAATAATTTTCCATCTCAGATTTATAGATAGACCCAAGTTCCAATTAATTTCACAATTTTCTATCCCAACAAATTGCCTCATTTTATCATTTTGAGTTAATTTTAAGAGTTTTCAGTTTTGAACACATTCTAACTTGTTCTCTTTTTATTAAACCACTTTGCCTCCTTCTTAGGTCCCTAGTCCTCATTACGAGTCCTAAGACTAGTAGAGATGGAAAATGCCAGCAACTTGGCAGAGTAAAATTTTCAAGCAGAGATAGAAAATGTCAGCAACATGGCAGAATAAGATTTTCAAGTACTTATCCCATTATAAAAGCATCAATTTGAACAACTACCTATGCATAAAACTATCTTCACAGCAGCTAGGAAATCTCAGTGAGAGATTACAGCACCCAGGTGAAGCACAGAAATAAGGAAAGATGCATTGAAAAGTATACAAAGAACAGTTTCACATTACACACACCACCCTTCCCCCCAGCATGGGCAGCACAGTGCAAAGAAAAATACTATCCACATAGGGAAAGAAGAATAAAGTGAAAAGTCAGCTTTCCCACAGACCCCAGCGCCAGGTTCATCACAGTAAACCAGTACCAGGCTGGTCCCTGCAGACTCAGGCTCCAAGCCCACCCCAGCACCAGGCCAACACCCATGTTCCCAGGGTTGTGGCCTCCTCAGTGCAAGGGGAGGCAACCACAACTCCAGAATCCAGGATATCCCCTTCAGACCCAGGCTCCAGCCACACTCCGTCACCAGGCTGGCCCTTGTGGACCTAGAATTCAGCCCCATACCACAGACTCAAGTGCCAGGTTTATCCATGCATACTGAAGCTTCAGGCTCATACCTGCAGACTTAAGCTTCAGTATAGCCTCTGCAGACCCAGGCTCCAGGCTGGCTCCTGTGGACTCAGGTGCTAGGCCTGCCTTCCCACTGACCCAGAACCCAGGCCACCCAATCTAAGGACAACAGCAGCAGACTAATCAGAGAACCCACTAAATGGCCCACATAAAATCTCTGGATAGGCTAACTACTGAAGCCAGTCAGTAAAGACTCTAAGAAGTGCCTAGTTCTTCAAATGCACAGACATCAAGGCCACTAGGATCATAAATAATCAGAAAACAATGACATCACTAAAGGAACAAAATAAAACACCAGTAACTTATCCTAAAGAAATGAAGATTTACAAACTTCTCAACAAATAATTAAAAATAATAATTTGAAAGTAGCTCAGTAAGCTGTAAGAGAACCCAGACAGGCAACCAGACAAAACAAGGAAAATAGTAATGAATAATATGAGAAGTTCAACAAAGAGGTAGAAACTAGAAAAAAAGTACCAAATTATAGTTCTGGAGCTGAAGAACATAATGACTGGGCTGAAAAATTCCATAGAGAGCTTTAAGCAGAAGAAAGAATCAGCAAGCAGAAAGACAAGTCATTTGAAAGTAACAAGTCAGAAGAATAAAAAGAAAAACCAATGTTGCATTTCTACACACTAAAAATGACTACATAAAAAAGCAAAACAATCTCCTTTACAGTGGCATTGTAGAATGATAAAATGCTTAAGAATAAATTTAACCAAGCAGTTGAATGATCTGTACACTGAAAACTACAAGATATTAATGAAATAAATTTTGAAGACACAAATAACTGGAAAGATATCTCATGTTTATGGATTGGAATAATTAACATTGTAAAATGGCAATTCTACTCAAAGTAATCTACAGAGTCTTGCAATCCCTGTAAAAAAATACAATGATATTTTATAGAAAAAATCCTAAAATTCATATGGAACTACAAGAGAATTCAAATAACCAAAGCAATCTTGAACACAAAGAACCAAGCTGGAGGCATCGAACTATCTGATTTCAAAATGTACTACAAAGCTATACCAATCAAAACAGAATAGTTCAGGCATAAAAAGAGACATATACATCAATGGAACAGAATAGGAGAGCTCAGAATTAAATCCACATTCATGGCCAATTTATCTTCAATAAATATGCCAAGAACACACAATAAGGAAAGTCTCCTCAATATACTGTGCTGGGAAAACTGGATATCCATAGTCAAAAGAATGAAATTGGAATCTTATACCATATGCAAATATAAACTCAAAATGAATTTAAGACTTAACTGTAAAATTGCTAGAATAAAATATAGGGGAAAAGCTTATTTATATTAGGATAGGCAATAACTTTTCTGATATGACACCAAGGCACAGGCAGCAAAAGCAAAATAGTAGACAAATGGGAATGTATCAAACTAAGAAGCTTCTGTACAACAAAGAAAATGATCAACAGAGTGAAGACACAACCCAAGAAATGGGAGAAAATTTTGCAAGCCATATATCTGATAATGTGTTAATAGCCAAAAATATAGAAACTCAAACAACTCAATAGCAAGATAACAAATAACTCTATTAAAAAGTGTGCAAATGACCTGAATAGACTTTTCTCAGAGGAAGACATACAGATAGCCAATAAGTATATGAAAAGATACTCAACATACTTAATCATCCAGGAAATGCAAATCAAAGCCATGAGATATCACCTCACAATGATTAAAATGGTTAAGATAAAGACAAAAGAACAAGTATTGGCATGGATGTGGAGAAAAGGAAATCTTGTATACTGTTGACTGAAATGTAAATTGTTGTAGCCATTATGGAAAACAGCATGTATTTTTCTCAAAATATTAAAAATAGACTACTATATGATTCAATAATCTCACTTCTGGATATATATCCAAAGCAAATGAAATCAGTATCTCAAAGTACCTCCATGTTCAACACAATATTATTCACAAAAGCCAAGATATAGAATCAACCTAAATGCCAGTCAACAGAAGAATGGACTATACACACACACACGCACACATGTATATACACACATATATAATATTATTTAGTATTAGCAATGAAGGAAATCTCATCATTTGCAATAACATAGATGAATGAAGGATGTTATATTTAGTGAAGTAAGCCAGGCACAGAAAGACAAACACCAAATAATCTTGCTTATCTATAGATCTAAAAAGTAGAATTTACGGAAGTCCAGAGTAGAATTAGCAGTTGGCAGGGGCTTGGGACTGGGAAAAATTGGGAGAAGTTAATCAAAGGGTACAAAGTAGGAGTTATTTGCATTTTTCTTGATGCAAATAATTTACTTTTTAGTTTTGCAGACATAGTTGTAGTTATGTAGTTGAGTATTCACCTTATTCTAATTGTTTTAATGAGAATTTCAGTTTTGTGTGATTCTAAATATAAATTTATATTTAAGAATGTAATATTCATGTTCCCCTTCCCATCTCTGAAACTATGCTTCTTCCCAAAGCCCTTCTTCAATATTAAGGAAGAGAATTTTCTCACCACCACTACTGATCTCTGTATCATTTATCCACAGTTTTAACATTTATTGGACCCTAAGTACTTGGCCTGATGATAAACTTTGAGAATATAGAGAGAGAAGAAGAGAGGTTTTTTTTTTTCTTTTAAAGGAGTTAAATTACATTTTGAAGGATGAGTGAAGTTATAAGAGAGAAAATGGAGGCTTGAAGATCAGAAAACACAGCATTCAAGAATCTGCAAGTATTCTAGGATGGCTAGAGCACTGCATCCTCCATAAAACACACTAAGACTAATCAAATATCAGTGGAATGTGCATGATTTATCTATATAATTATTTCCTCTTCCTATGTTGGCCCTAATATAGGGCAATATACTTTCTGATGAAAGAAAATAAAATATATTTTTTCTTTTTTTAAAATTTTCACCATTACTCATTTCCTTTTTTTTTTTCTTCACAGTTTTTTAATTTATCACCCAAACCCACCATTCAATTCACCTATCTTTCTGGGCCCTATTTCAGGTGTCACTATGTAAGTAGGAGGCAATTGTAAACCATGCCCAAGGACAATTCTTTACTAGAATTCTAGCATTCAGCATTTATGGATTTAGAAGACTAAAAGCTGAGGTAAAGAGATGAAAAATTAGCTTCACACTCAGATCTCACAATCAGCACTGTGTGTTATGAAGTCCTGGATATACAAGTTCTTTAAGATCATCTTTTAAAGAAATGTGTAAATTGAAAAAAAATAATAATAATTTGGCCAGGCACAGTGGCTCACGCCTATAATCCCACCACTTTGGGAGGCTAAGGCTGGTGGGTCACCTGAGGCCAGGAGTTCTACCAGCCTAACCAATGTGGAGAAACACTGTCTCTACTAAAAATACAAAATTAGCCCCCATCTCTACTAAAAATACAAAATTAGCCAGGCATGGTGGTGGTGCATTCCTGCAAGCCCAGCTACTTGGGAGGCTGAGGCAGGAGAATCACTTGAACCTGGGAGGCAGAGGTTGCAGTGAGCCAAGATTGCACCATGGCACTCCAGCCTGGGCAACAAGAGCAAAACTCTACCAACAAAAAAAAAAAAGGAGAGGAAGAAGAATTTTACACTCTTTGTAAAGAAAGAAAGGAAACAGTACATTTGATACTTTAAAAAAGTGACAAAAATTTTTTTTAATATATACATAAGCAGAGAGAGTGCCTGGTTTGTCCCCTAACCCCAAAAGGTCCTTAATGAGCCAAAAAATATACATAAATATAAATGATAATTTATCTATAGATACTCACACCCTGAATGGCATTATGAATACATTTGCCTATACACACATACATGCATGTGCGTACCTGAGATCCTTGCTCTCTGTTGAATGATCAAAGCCTATGAGATGAAATTAGCTTCAAGGGTCAGACTTATTTTAGATAGGTGACCATAAACATCCAAATTAAACAGATTCTCCACAATTATCTCTCATCAAAGTTTGCAGAAGAGTGGCACTGGTATGGGAGAAGGGCAGAAAAATGCTGGGAGAAGAGGGGCAGGGTCCCTGGCGAGGGCTCCACCCTCGAGCTTGTACCCACGGACCTAGGTGAGGACAAGCACTCCTGTTTTTGTGCCCAAATGTTGCATTTTCCAAGACCACCCTAGCCTGCCATGCCCCCTATCCTGTGCCTATAAAAACCCTGAGACTCTAGTGGCCATGCACACAAGTGGCTGGACATCGAGAGGAACACACCAGCAGAAGGGCACACAGGCAGTTAGACGTCTAGAGGAGCAGAGGAGCAGAAGAGCACACCAACAGGAACAGCAGACACCAGCAGGCCATCGACCAGTGGAACAATGTGGATGCTGGGGGGAATTTGCCCAGGGTGGTCAGAGGAGAGTCCAGCCATTGAGTGACCGAACTCCAGGGGAAAACCACCTTCCCACTCCATCCCCCTTCTGGCTCCCCATCCATCTGCTGAGAGCTACTTCCACCATTCAGTAAATTCTTGCATTCATTCTCCAAGCCCATGTATGATCCGATTTTTTCCAGCACACCAAGGCAAGAACTCTGGGATACGGAAACCCCTTTGTCCTTGTGATAAGCGTCTAATTGAGCCGATTAATACAAGTCGCCTACAGACAGCAAAACTAAAAGAGCACACTGTAACACACACCCACTGGGGCTTCAGGAGCCATAAACATTCACCCCTAGACACTGCCATGAGGTCAGAGCCCCACAACCTGCCCATCTCCATGCTCCCCCTAGAAGTTTGAGCTGCGGGGCATCAAATAAGTGAGCCACACCCTCATCACACACCCTGCAAGGGGGATAAGGGAACTTTTCCCATTTCAGCACCATTCACCTTTCCCATCCCTTCCCATTATATATTCTCTATACAACCATGGCTACATTAGCTCTTTTCATATTTATGATGTAATTAATCATCTAAATCAGATACCAACCATAGACAAAGTAAGTATAGCTAATTGGATCTAGACTTCAGTGAAATATTTTCTGGTCTGGTTCTTTCTCCTTTTCCCCAGTTCTACATGTCTGTGTGTGTGTGTGTGTTTTTTTTAACTAACAGAATTTTTAACTTTTCATTGGCATACATTTGGTCAATTGACGTATATTCTGTAAAGACAGGTACTTACAAGCCAAACCATTCCCTTACTTGTGACAAAGATTCTCTCCTTGTTCAAACGTAGTCAAGATCCTCTGAACTCCCTCCTAGGCCAGACCTCAATTTAGGCTATAAAACTGCAGCCTCTCAGCACAAATGATTCCATTATTTTCCTGCCCCAACACTAAGAGGCTTGAACAAACACCACCACAGTTTCTGGGGTGACCTAACCCCCAAACCCCCTTTAAAGTGTCTGCCTCAGAAAGCTCAGTGCTTCCAGGGGAATTTATTTTTTGTTGCAGCTAAAACCTGGTAATAGACAGGTCTCTGAATACTCTCTTAGGGCAGTTACTTTTGAAAGCTTGAAGTTGTAAATATAATACTTTCTTTCCTCTTTTGAGACTGATGTTTCCCACCATCTAGAACTTTCTTCTCAAGAACCTGAGATCTGTCTCTTTGAAATGCAAACTTCAGGGAAATAATTCTGACTCCCTCTCCCAGCCTGATGGGCATCTTGCTCCAACATGTACCACTGCCTTCTGTCATAAATATAAGAAGTTCACATCTCCTCCTGATAAGCACCAATTTAAATACAAAATTTCTCCTCAAGCCTCCACGTTTTCCTCTTCCTCACTCCCTCATTCTCCCTTAAAAATGTCCAGTACCTCTGTACAAATCAAAGCTGAGTTAACACTGGAACTTCTTTCCCATTACAACATGAAGGATAGAAGACTATCCCACTTCAAAATATGCCACTTTAGCATGAGGATTATTTTGAACTGAAGGCAACTGAGAAAAAGAAGATACAAGAAAAATGTTCTGCCTTCTTCCTATTTGCCTAAAGACAAAATATAAATTTGTAAAGATAAAGATGTCCCCTCTTTTTTCTGTAACAGGAAGAACACAAGTAAATCACCAAAGACAATTCTAGACCCTTGTCAGCTGGAAGTCAACAGAGGACACTCCACGACAAACTTTATCACTAGCCCTATCTTCCATTAGTTTCCCCCATATATTTACCTTCCCATGACTTGACACTCTAGAAACTCTATGTCCTTTTATTTTTGTTTTCTCAATTCCCTAAATGTGTATTGTTCTTTTGGTGGGATCCTACACAAGCCCAAGTTCTAACTCCTGTCTTAGTCTATTAATATTGCTATAATGAAATATCACAGACTGGCTAGAGAAAAGAAATTTATTTTCTCACAGTTCCAGAGGTTGGGAAGTCTAAGATGCTTTTTGCTTCTAAGATAACACCTTGAATGCTATATTCCCTGAAGGGGTGAATGTTATGTCCCCATGTGGAGAAGGGCCAAAGAGCAAAAACGGTAAAGCTAGTTATCTTTATCTCCTTTATAAGGTTATACTCATTCATAAAGGTGGAGCCTTCATGATCTAATTACCTTTTAAAGGCCCACCCTGTTAATATAGTTTCCTTGGGGATTAAGTTTCAACATTAATTTTAGACGGAACAGAAGTGTTCAAACCATAGCACCACCTCTTTCAATTACTTATGTTTGAGTACTCCCATGTGTATGCACACACATTTGTTGATAAATCTGTTTGTTTATCTGTCTTTTGTCAGTCTAATTCTCAAGCCAATGAACCTAAGAGGGGTAGAGGAAAAACAGTATTTTTTCTTCTTTACCAAAGGTTATTGATGAAAAACCTTTGTCCTTACCAGTTTATCTTTGACACTTGCCAGCATGATGTTCTGCAAACTGAAAACAAAGGAACAATGTCTCTTTTTGTAACAGTACCAACAACAAAGGCCGAGGACTAAAGGGTTTCACAAACGGGGCCTGGAAAAGCTCAGAGGGACCAAAAACTAGTTTCTCTATGTGCTAAAAGTATTATGCATCAAAAAGGAGCAACTAGTTAATTATGAGATTGGCAGATAAGTGCTAAAATGGTTGGGTGACTAACTCATGATGATAAGATTGCAGATTATCTTTTTATCATTTTGAGCTTTTCTATATTTTAACTTATCAAACATAAACAATTATGCTATTAATCAGAAAAATTACAATGTCAGAAGACAGTTTCAAAAACTATTTCAAAAGTGACAGTGATGCATAGGAGAAAGAGAGACAGAGAGAGAGAAACATCACCAAAATAAAAGAGTAGAAGCAATCTGGCTTTCTCAGTTGTTCTCCCCCTCCAAAAACAAAACCAACTACCTAGTGCCAAGGTTATCACCAGAAATATCTCAGAACTCAAAATTAAGTCTGTGACAATCACTGGAATCACAAAGAAGTGAAAATCTGCCAGCAGATGATAAAAGAAATGGACCACTCTAACTGCAATGCCCCTTCCTGAAGCTGCTAGATACCACACAGAAAAGTCACCCTACACTCCAGTTTCTACACGGGAAAAGTAAAATCAAGGCAGACAGCCAAGTTCCCCATCATCTTGGGGTTTTTGTTTTTGTGTTTTGAATCATAACCATTCCTACCATAACCCATGGGAAGCATTGTAAATGGCCTGTAGGGCAAAAATTCCTGAAGGCAGCTAGAGAAAAAAGGTAGGGTGGGGCTAGTAACATTCAGCTCATAAAATTTGGTGGCTATTCTTTGACTTGGGCAAAAAAGAGGTGGCTATTCTCTGACTTGGCAAAATCAGGGAGGCTGTTTAGCAGCAAAATACTGTAGGGTATATGCTCCATGGGTCCTCTGGCTGCAAACATCTAGCCAGCCTTCCCAAAAAGCCAGGGGTAATCTTTGGGATCCCCCAATATTCAGGAAGGGCAGACTAACTTTTGTAAGAGCCATGGCAAACCTAGGCTTAGGGTGCCATCTAGTGCCATAAAAGAGGCAGCAATCTCAGGCCAGGGGAACTCAATCAACACAATACCTATGTAGAGACATGCACTAGAAAAAATAAATCAAGCCAAACAGTAAAGACTGAGGTAAATGATTAATCCTTAGTGCAATGATATAAACAGAGGTTTATAAGAAATAAGAGCAAATGAGGAACCATGACCTCCCTAAACGTAAAAAAAACAAGAAGACAGTGACTGATCCCAATGAGATGACAATGTGTGAGCTCTTGGATCAATAATTCAAAATAGCAGGTTTGAGGAAATTCAGTGAACTCCAAGGTAACACAGAAAAGCCATTCAGAAATTTATCAAATACCTTTAATAAAGAGGTTGAAATAATTTTTAAAAATGAAACAGATATACTGGAGGTAAGAAATACAAGTTAAACTGGGAAATCTATTGAAGGATCTTAATATTAGAATTAATCAAGCAGAAGAATCAGTGAGCACAAAGACAGGAGATTTGAAAATACACAGTCAGAGGAGAAAAGAATGAAAAATACTTACAAAAGCTAGAGGATAGTCTCAAAAGAGCAAATCTAAGAGTGACTGGCCTTTGAAAGGGAACTGAAAAATTGTAAGGAGTCAGAAGTTTATTCAAAGAAATAATAAAAGAAAACTTTCTAATCCTACAGAAAGATATAAGTATCTAGATATAGGAAAATCAAAGGTCACCAAAGAGATTCAACCCAAATAAGTATACCTCAGGACATAAAATGATTGAACTCAGAAAGGTTATGAACAAAGAGAGGATTCTTAAGGTAAAAGATGCAAATAATGTATTCGGGAGCTCTGATTCATGTGGCAATAGACTTCTCAGCAGAAACTTTACAGGCCAGGAGGAAGTGGGATGACATATTCAAAGTGTGAAAGCAGTAAAAATGTCAACCAGGAATACTGTATTCAGCAAAACTATCCTTCGCATATGAAGTGGAGATAAAGACTTTCAGAAAAACTACACTGAATTAATCAACATCAGACCTGTCTTACAAGAAATGTTAAAGTTTTTCAACTAGAAAGAAAAGGATGCTAATGTTCAACAAGAAAAAATCTGAAGGTATAAAACTCACTGGTAAAAGTAAGTACATAGAGACATTAAAATAGTTTAATACTGTAATTGTGATGTGTAAACTACTTATATATTTTGTATTAAGATAAAAAGACAAATCTAACAGAAATAATAATTACCACAATATAAGAGATAAGCCATAATAAAAATGCATAAATTGAGACAACAAAAAGTCAAAGTGTTGTGGAAATTGAGGTAAAATATGTAGTATTATAGTTTATTATTTGTTTATATTTTTTCTTTGAGATCAAACTCGTCATCATTATTTTACTTATTATAACTAAAAGAAGTTTTTTTGTAATCCACATGGTAACCACAAAGCAAAAACCTCCAAGAGATACACTAAAAATAAAAAGTAGTGAATTAAAATATATTACCAGTGAAAATCACTTAACCACAAAGGAAGAAAGTAGGAAAAGAAGAATTAAAGACAGAAGTAACAAAAGAGCCAGAAAACAAGTAACATAATGGCAGTAGTAAGTACTTACCTATCAATAATAAAATTAAATGCAAATTGACTAAATTCTTCAATTAAATGACACAGAGTGGATTAATAGATTAAAAAAAAACAGGACTTGACAATATGTTGCCCACAAAAAGCTCAGTTCATCTGTACAGAAACACATAAACTGAATGTAAGGGAATGAAAAATTATATTCCATATAAATTAAAACCAAAGAAGAGAAGAAAAAGCTATACATATATCAGATAAAATATACTTTACCTCAAAAACTATGAAAAAAGGCAGAAAAGGTCATTATATAATGACAAAAGAGTCAATTCATAATAAAAATACAAAAATTGTAAATATATATGCACCCAACACTGGAGCACTCAAATATGTAAATCAAATATTAATAGATCTAAAGGGAGAGATATACTGCAATACAATAATAGTAGGGAACTTCAACACCCCACTTTTAGCAATGAACATACCATCCAGACAAAAAAAAGAAAATCAACAAAGAAACATTTAAGTTATAACTATTCTCTAAACCAAAAGGACCTAACATTTACAGAATATATATTTTTCTCATTAGCACATGGATCATTCTGCAGAATAACCATATTCTAGGCTACAAAACAAGTTTCAATAAATTCAAAAAAGTTGAAATCATATCAAGTATCTTTTCTGACCACAATTGAGTAAAACCAGAATTCAATAACAAGAAAAACTTTAGGTATCTTACAAATACATAGAAATTAAACAACATGTTCCTGAATTACCAATGAGTCAAAGAAGAAATTAAGAAGGAAACTTTGAAAGATTTTGAAATAAATGAAAAAGTGAAACACAACATAACAGAAACTACAAGATACAGCAAAAGTAGTACTAGAGGAGTTTATAGCAGTAAATGTCTACATTAAAAAAGTAGAAAGAGTTCAAATAAACAAGGTAATGATTCACCTTAAGGAACTAGAAAATCAAGAACAAACCAAACTCAAAATTAGTAGAAGAAAATAAATAATAAAGATCACAGAAGAAATAAATGAAATTGAGACTACAAAACAATACAAAAGATAAATTTTAAAAGTTAGTTTTTTGAAAAGATAAACAAAATCAACAAAACTTTACCTATACTAAGAAGAAAAGAGAGAAGACCCAAATTAATAAAATCAGAGATGAAAAAGAGACACTGCAACTGATAGCACAGACATAAAAAATGACCAGTAGAGACTACTATTATATAATGACAAAAAAAGTTAATTCATGATAAAAATATACCAATTGAAAGTGTATATATACCCAACACTGGAGCATCCAAATATATAAATCAAACATTAATAGATCTAAAGGGAGAGACAGACTGCAATACAATAACAGTAGGGAACTTCAACACCCCACTTTTAGCAATGGGCATACCATCCAGGCAAAAAAAAAAAAAAAATCAACAAAGAAACAATAAATATGCCAATAAATTGGAAAACCTAGAATAAATAAATAAACTTCTGGACACATACAACCTACCATGACTGAACCACGAATAAATAGAAAATCTGAACATACTAATAGCAAATAATAAGATCAAAGCTGTAATAAAAAGTATCTCATCAAACAAAAGCCCAGGACCTGCTGGGTTTATTAGTGAATTCCACTAAACTTTTAAAGAGCTAATACTAATTCTACTTAAACTCCAAAAACTTCGAAGAGGAGAAAATACTTTCAAATTTGTGCTTTGAAGCCATCATTACCCTAATAGCAAAATCAAGTAAGAACATAATAAAAAAAAAGAGAGAGAGAGAGAAAACTACAGGCCAATATCCCTGATGAACAAACATAAAAGCAAAAATTCTCAGTACTAGCAAACTGAATTCAATAGCACATCAAAAAGATCATTCTCCATAATCAAATAGGATTCAGCCAGGAATGCAAGGATGGTTCAACATACACAAATCAATCAATAAACATGATATATCACATTAACAGAATAAAGAACAAAAATATAATTATTTCAATCGATGCTGAACAATCATTTTACAAAATTCAACATCTCTTCATGAGGAAAACTCTCAAAAAATTGGATATAAAAGAAACATAGATTGAAACAATAAAGGTCATATATGACAAACCTGCAGCTAACTTCATACTAAATGGGGAAAAATTGAAAGCCTTTTCTCCAAGGTCTGGAACACAACAAGAATCTCTATTTTCACCACTTTCCCTCAATATAGTACTGGAAGCCCTAGCCAGAGAAATTAGGCAAGAGAATAAAAATAAACGGCATCCAAATTGGAAAGAAAGGCATCAATTTGTCTTTTTTTGCAGAAAACATAATCTTATATTTTAAAAAAACCTCAAGACTTAGCCAGAAAGTTGTTAGAACAGATAGACAAATTCAGCAAAGTTGCCAGATATAAAATATACATAAAATAAGTAGCATTTATATGTTAGTGAATAATCAGAAAATATCAAGAGAGCAATCCCATTAACAATAGCTACAAAAATACCTAGTAATAAATTTAATCAGGAGGCAAAAGATCTCTACAATAAAAACTACAAAACATAATGAAAGAAATTAAAGGACACAATTAAATGGAAATCCCTTCTATATCCATGGATTGGAAGAATTAATATTGTTAAAATGTCCATATTATTTAAGGTGGTCTAGAGAATCAGTGTAATCCCTATCAAAATACCAATGATATTTTTCACAGAAATAGGAAAAAACAAGTCTAAGATTTGTAGGAAAACACAAAAGACCCCAAATAGTCAAAGCAATTCTGAGCAAAAAGAATACAACTGAAGGCATAACACTGCCTGACTTCAAAATATACTGCAAAGCTATAGTAACCAAATAAACACAGTAATGGAATACATAAAAGCAGACACAGAGATCAGTGGAAAAGAATAAAGAACTCATAAATAAATTTATTTATTAATACATCCAACACACTTTAGACAAAGGACCAAAAACATACACTGAAGAAAGGACAGTCTCTTCAATAAATGATCTGGGAAAATTATATTCATATGTAGATGAATAAAACTAGATCCATATATCTCACCATATATAGAAATCACATCAAAATTGATGAAAGGTTTAAATGTAAGACCTGAAACTATGAAACTACTAGAAGAAAACATTGAGTAAGTGCTTCAGGATGTTGGTCTGGGCAGATTATTTTTTATTAAGACCTCAAAAGCATAGACAATCACACCAAAAATAGACAAATTCAATTATTTCAAGCTAAAAAGCTCTGTACAGCAAACAAAACAATCAACATAGCGAAGAGACAAGCTACAGAATGAGAGAAAATGTTTACAAACTGAACTGTTCATCTGACAAAGGTTCAATAAGCAGAATATATAAGGAATTCAAACTACTAAACAACATAAAAGACAAATCATCCAATTAAAAATGGGCAAATGATCTGGATAGATAGACATTTCTCTAAAGAAGACCTACAAATAGGCAACAAGTATATGAAAAAATACTCAACATTACTAAATATTAGGGAAACGAAATAAAAACCATAATGAGATTATCTTACCCGGGTTAAAATAGCTATTGTCAAACAGATAAAAAACAAAAAATGTTAGTAAGGATGGGGAGAAAAGGGAACTCTCACACACTGTTGGTGGGAGTTCGTACAATCATTATGGAAAACAGTATGAAGATTTCCCAAAAAACTAATAATAGAAATACCATCAGATCCAATAATCTCAGTGCCAGCTATACATACAAAGGAAAGAAAATCAGTATGTCAAAAGATTATCTGCATTCCCATGTTCATTGCAGCACCATTCACAATAGTCAAAATATGGAATCAACTTGCATCCACCAACAAATGAATGGATAAAGAAAATATGGTATATATACACAATGCAATACTACTCAGTCATAAGAAAAGAATGAAATTTTGTCATTTGCAGTAACACAAATGAGCCTGGGGAACATTATGTGAAGTGAAATAAACCAGGCACAGAAAGAGATTATGGCATGTTTTTCCTCATGCATGTGAACTAAAAAAGCTGATATCATGGAGGTAGTGAGTAGAATGGTAGTTGCCAAAGTTTTGGAAGGGGAAGGAGAAGAGAGGGATGAAGAAAGACTGGCTAATGGGTATAGAAATAGTCAGATGAAAGGAATAAGTTCTTGTGTTTTATAACCCAGTAAGATGACTGAAGTTAACAAGAACGCATAGTATACTTCAAAATAGCTACAAGAGAAGATTTTGAGTATTCCCAACACTGGGAAATGATAAATACTTAAGATGATGGATATCCTAATTACCCTAATTTGATCATTACATGTTATATATATATGGATCAAAATATCATATGTGCCTCATAAATACATATAATTATTATGTATCAATAAAAAATGAAAAAAGAAAAGAAAAAAGAGAAGGAAGGAAGATAGGGAGAGAGGAAAAAAGGAAAGAACAAAAAAGGAACTTTTCACTGAAGTCAACCAAATCCAAATTCAAATTTTAGCTTTGCCTATTGTGTGATCTTAGGCAGGTAATTTAGCATCTTTAAACTTCAGTTTACTTAAAAATTGACAAGATAACTCTTAACTCATATGGCTGTAAAGAAAGTGAAATAAAACATATTTATATAAATTTAAAAGAATTTTCATTGTTATTATCAAGGTGAATCTTTGCCTTCCCAAACTTTAAAGCCTGTCCTGAATCCACTCTGGTACTGCTTTCTTAACCTTTAATTCATGGAGACACTGTGGTTTGTAGCCCTGACACTCATTTCATAGATACTTAAAGACTTAACAAAAGAATAAGAAAAACCTCATGTGCATTCACGTAGTGGACTTTTCACAAGTAACGTATGGCATCTATTAGCAACAACAATAATTATGATGATGATAATAATAAATAATTCCTGTAACCTTAGTCTCTGTCAGGTTCTGGGTTAATCACTTTATGTGCAATATTTTACACAGTGACCTATGGAGGTGGATACTATTATTACACGCTAGTAACTTGCTAAACATCATTGAGCTAAAAACTGGTAGCCTTGGATCTTTAACCCAATCTTTGAATCTTCCAAAGTTCAACAATCTTTGAAGTTGTTTATACAACTTCAAAGAGTAGCCTTCTGACCACTTTGTCATCTACAGAATGAAATAAGTACATTTCTAAGGCATATTTCCAATTTCTTTTTCTTTTCACAATCTTGTTCTTACATAAAACTGCAGTTTACCCTTCATATTCCAGTTCTGCATCTGTGTATTCAATCAAACACAGATGGAAAATATTTGGAAAAATATAAAAATAAAAAGTAATACAATAATTAAAAATAATGCAAATAAAAACAGTGTAACAACTATTTACTTAGTATTATAAATAATCTAGAGATGATTTAAAGTATACAGAAGGATGTGCATGGCTTATATGCAAGTATACCATTTTATATAAAGGACTTGAGCATCACAGGAGATTTTTGTATCTGCAGGGGTCCTAGAACCAATTCTCCACAGATTCTAAGGGACAGGTATATATTGAACTCTACATTGTGTGTCATCCTTTCCCTGAGGCATGACAGAAACAAAAAAAGTCCAAACTCTACAAATGAATCTAGTCATGGGAGCTGAAGAAACCACCAAATCTGTGACCAGTTACAATTCTGATGTATGTTACAATACCTGCTTCACAGATACCACAAGCAGAAAAAATACTGTCAAAGCATTGTGATTCCATTTTTCACAGATTCTGGAATGCAATCACACCAGGCTGAACTAAATCTGTTAGAAAGTAAATTGGTACTCTGGTTAACTTTTTAATCATGTAACTCTGGCTAATCAGAATGAAAGCAATTCTGAATTGTCTACATACAACTATATTTGTATGCCATAGATACAGGGTGATCCTATTCCTTGAAGATAATGCCTTTGCTTTCATGTAATAAAATCACGGGCCGGGTGCGGTGGCTCATGCCTGTAATCCCAGCACTTTGGGAGGCCGAGGCGGGTGGATCACAAGGTCAGGAGATCGAGACCATCCTGGCTAACATGGTGAAACCCCGTCTCTACTAAAAATACAAAAAAATTTAGCCGGGCGTGGTGGCGGGCGCCTGTAGTCCCAGCGACTCGGGAGGCTGAGGCAGGAGAATGGCATGAACCTGGGAGGCGGAGCTTGCAGTGAGCCAAGATTGCGCCACTGCACTCCAGCCTGGGCGACAGAGCAAGATTGTCTCTCCAAAAAAATAAAAAATAAAAAAAATAAAATCACATCTTATAATATCAAATTAATGAATTTGGGGATTCTAGGAACAGACACCATCTTTACAAAGTTTAGGAAATCGTACTGCACAATAGTTTTAAAGTGTGTTAGATTTTTAATGAGGGTGGTTTTGAGTTTTTAAATTAGCAAAATCATGCACACATTTGTTTCTTCTGCCCTTAGAGATTATAAACACCCAGAGGCAACTCATTTTTGTGGAGTATTTGCTGTCAAGAAGCAATGAAGTGCAAATGGAAGCCAACTGAACTTAGCAATTTGTTTACTCAGAAACCAAACAGCTGGAGAAAAAAAAAATTGAGTATTTTAATAATTAGTCAGTCATATTAGATAAGGGACATTCCAGTGTATGATATAGCACTATAATAAGGAAGCTGCCACTCTGGATGATAAAGAATTAGCAATTAACCTTCTTCAAACTCAAGAAAACATCCCCAGAAAGGAGGGAAAAAAGTTTTTAAAAATCCTTTGGTTTGAATGATATTTACTAAGTCTCCAGAGTCAAAACAATTATTTTTAAAGTTTTATGCGATAATATGCTTTCAGTACACTCACAAATAGAAGGCATATGTGAGCCAATGCTAAAGATTATGGATTTAAGAAATTATAAACTAGCATAGTTATCACATGGAACTGCTGTCAACTATCTGATCAGAAGTTAAATTCTGACAATCCTTTAGCTTTAATGTCTATATCTATTGTAAACTGTAAAAAAAAAAAAAAAATGCAAGTAAACCTCTGCTGTAGCCCAATTGTTATCTACCTTCTGATACTACATGCTCAATTAACTATAAGCAACACCCACTTAACTTCCAATCTTTAACCACAAAGTCCTTTCAACATGTACCTGCTCAAAACATTTTTAAAATATAAAAAACATACTCAAAGAAGAGATAGGACCACACACCATTGACATATGAGATTATGACTATGGTCCAATGAAAAGCTAGGCAATAGGAGCCAAAATGTTGACTTTGTCCAAAGCTCACATCTTCACCTCTGGCCAACTGCCAGCCAAAGGAGAATGTGAATCTTTCCCTTTCCAGAGAAATATTCCAATTAACAGTTCAGATGGAGAATTGACTTAAACTTCGGATACTTTGCTTTTGTGTAGCTATATCTAAACACGTATATTGGTCTTTGAGGTCCTTATGAACAACTGGAGAACTAAACTAAATAACAATTATATCACGTATATCCCAAGGAGTATAAAAAACAAAGAAATAATTGTGTGGAGTTGCATTTGGTACCTTCAGGGGAGAAAGGAAAAGAGCTGAAGGATAGAGAGAAAAGGAAGCAGAAAAGGAGTTGAGGAGAAATCAGTATGGTTACAGTCTCACTGGCAATTCTTAAATTTGGTTACAAATCAAAATAACTTTGTACAGTAGCAGTACCAAGTCAGAATAACCCAGAACGTGTTCTTCTTTTTACTGTTATTGTATGGCTGCTGCTGCTACTGATGCAGCTGCTTTTCCTCAAGAGGTTCTGATATTTCTGAAGAAGGACATTTTAGAGGCTGTAGTCTTTGGGTTTGTTTGTTTGTTTTTGGAGCCTATAGTCTTTGGAACCCAAGTCTATCATGTAGCAGAGTTGCTTAGGGACTTCCAGTATCCAGAGGAATAAGACCATGTACTACTAACCTTTATTTCCTATAAAAACAGGCTGTTTTTTCTCCCCTTTTGATCCCTGTATTAGTCAGGGTTCTCTAAAGGGGCAGAACTAATAGCATAGATGTGTATATATGTAGAGGAGTTTATAGTTTATTAAGGAGTATTGACTCGCACGATCACAAAGTGAAGCCCCACAATAGGCCGTCTGCAAGCTGAGGAGCAGGGAAGCCAGTCTGAGTTCCAAAACCTCAAAAGCAGGAAAGCTGAGAGGGCAGTCTTTAGTCTGCAGCAGAAGACCTGAGAGTCCCTGGCAAACCACTGGTGTAAGTCCAAGAGTCCCAAAGGTGAAAAACTTGGAGTCTGGTATTTGAGGACAGGAAGCATCCAGCATGGGAGAAAGATGAACGCCAAAAGACTCAGCAAGTCTGCTCTTCCATCTTCTACTGCATGCTTTATGCTAGCCGCACTTGCAGCTGATTAGATGGTGCCCACCCAGATTGAGAGTGGGTCTGCCTCTCCCAGTCCACTGACTCAAACATTAATCTCCTTTGGCAACACCCTCACAGACACACCCAGGAACAACACTTTGCATCCTTCAGTCCAATCAAGTTGACACTCAATATTCACTATCACAATCCCATAGATGTGACTGTGATGAGATTTTATCATGATCACTTTATCCTACTGTTACTCCTGCCAGAAAGATGGTGCATTACACCTTCCTGGCTTTGATGTAGACAATGAAACTTTCTAATAGATTGTCAATTGCTTTGACACAAAAGCTAGAGAGAATGTAACTTATCCCAGAACCTTTTTCGCAATCTATCTCCAGCACTGCAGCTGTCAAATTTGGCCCCTAAAATGCCCTTGATTAAAGGAGTCAGCCAAAGAAAGGGTAATAGTCTGCCAAGTTAGGTGGCTATAATCCTCAATATTGGTAACTACACTTCAAATACATTGAGCTTTGTTGTAGAAACTTAGAGAGTAAAACTGATTCATCTAAACAAAAGATGATTCAGATCTTGTGAGACTAAAAATGTTGAGGATATTCTAAAGTATCTCCTGCAACTACATTACCTTCATTTGTGACTTTTGTCAGATCTCCCATGACAGCTTCTGCCTAATGCGGCCATCTGAGGAAATCTTAGGCAATCATAGAAAATATTACAGATGGCTCATTTTTCTGAGGTAGAGCATCAAGTATGAGGAAATCATAGACAATCAGAAAATACTACATGTGGCTCATTTTTCTAAGGAAGAATACCAAATTTGATGCTGGGTTTTATTGTTATAACATAAATCTGAGGCCTGTGCCATTTGTGGTAAATAGCTCTGAGATTTCATCAAGAAGAAGAAAAAATTCGCCTACTTCGCCTTCGGAGCTAGTCAGAACAATTAACTCATCTGATGTCATCAACCATTTGCATCACGATCTCATTCAAAGCCCTCCTTGACTTAAGCGGAGTTCATCTCTGTCAGCAAAAATGCATTGCTCTTCACTTTCAGTCTCTCATAGACTCAAGAGTTGGAAATATTTATAGAACTGGTCAGTAATACAGGACCAACTTGTCTCCCATTGGCTAATATCTGGGTCCTTCATTTTTATTTACAAGTTTTTCTCATGAGTAATGGGATGACTTTGTTCAAATTTCTATCATGTATAAATTAATGCGTCACTTAATTCCTTCTACAATCAACAATATCAAAGTGTAGCCTTCTGCTTGTCTGACTTATAGATGGTCTGGGCTGATGAAGAAACACTATGTTAAAACAGCAGCTTTAGTAGTCTCTGAATAGGGTTCAGTCACTTCCACACTTTTGTCACAATTGGCATCAATTAATTCACCTTATGGAACCATTTATCAAATGTTTAAGAGCTAAAACACAAGGGTTCTTACTTGGGAGAGGGTTACTCTCCCAACCTAGCCAACGAAATTAAAGCTAATTTACCCCCAGAACAAATTAAACCTTAGTTATGGATTTAAAAAATTCTGATGCCCAAACTTAGTGAGTTTCAACTTCACTCCTTCAGAACCTCCTTCACAATCTATTTAAAAACTGTCTTCAAACCTAATTTCACATTTGAAAAAGCCACATCTAGAAAGCTCTTTCCACACGGCATTTTCCAGGCATTCTCAAAATAATTCAGGGATAGAGATGGTGAAATCCTTAGCTTAAAATGTCATTTCAGAAATTAATCCCACCAGAAAATAATGCTTCTTATATTGACATAGCTGTGGCTAAATTAACTTTTAGACACTGAAGACATTATTAGTCCTGATGCATACATAGTCACAAACGACGTTCTAAGAGAGGGGTTCTCTGACCCTGAGCACACAACCAAACCAGAGCCAGAGGAGCACTCTAAGTCAGCATCATATTGCTTCATTTTTTCATAATGCTTTATAAGCCTAGTAGACCAGGAAACACATATCCAGACTTTGTCGTTGGAAGCCTAATATTTATTATTATTGTTGGTAATAAAAATAGTTGTCATTTACTGAGTATTTACCGTGTACCAGACTCCATGTTAAATATCTCCACATTGTCTATGTGCTTAATAATTAATATTTGGGAAAATATTAATTTTAACATTAGGAATCCCATACAGTGAATATTCAAAAGGAGACCTAGTTTTCTATGAAGTCTTTTTCTTAAAATAGCAGAGAAGAACTTGCCTAATTGCACAGCTACCAGCATTCTAGAAGGAAAATAGAAAGGAAGTATGTTTGGGGGAATAAGTCCTGATTACCTGCAACTGGGCAAAGAGAAGTGAATGGAAATCCAAGGAAAAAGGGATAAAAAAAGAAAATATATTACAACACTAAATCTTCAGGAAATATAACAATATCAAGCTATACTATTACTAATTGGAGAGAAGACAGATAAAGAAAATACTTTAATAGCTGGGTAAAGAAGGGTATTTGCCACATTCATGTCAAACATGAAGATTAAAGCAAACTAGGTAGGCAGTTTGGAGCCTGTATAGCTTAACTATGGATTTGCATTCACTAAAAAGCTTAGTATTTAAATTCTTGAATTCCTTTGCCTGGTATATTTCATCCATGTTAAAGTGTGATGAAAGTAAGACTAGAAACCCCTGCTTTTATCGTACACTTTATCACTAGTTGAAACTTAAGTAAAAACCTTTCTGGGATTCAGTTTTACCAATTGTACGGTGGAAATTAATCAAACCGCTCTGCCAACAACATACAGCTTTTAAACTACACCATATTGCTTGAGGCAATGGAAAAGAAAGCTCTTTGACGTGACAGAAAGCACTACACAAATGTAAAAGTTATTATTCTCATTTTGTGTCCAAACGCAATCAGTTCCAAATTGATAGCTAGATACTACAATCCTTCAAGAGGGGCACTGGACAATATAAGAAATGTCTAGTATACTACTAGGGTCTGTGCCTCAGTAACTGACAGTGAAAACAGTATAATGAGAATGGACCAAAAAGATCCATTGAGAATAGTATATGAAGGAAGAAACACTGGAATATTTCCCTTGTATGTCCACTGGTTGGTTTAATTATTCATTCATTAAACCTACTATTTCCTCCCTGCTTGGGATGCTTCAAGCTTATTTTCTCTTATTCCTTGTTGAGTAGATATGAAGAATAGAATAGTAATTCCTCACATATTTTCCATAATCAACACCTAGATTTTTCATCTTGAGGAAAAATAACTCCATTAATCACTCCAAAGTTTTCATTCTCCCTGACAAAGATTGTCTCTTTGACCAAATTTTAGTCAGGCTCCTCTGAGCCCAGTGAGGCTCCATCCTCAGGTATGTTCTCCAAGAACCCGGTGATAGCAAGAATCCTGTCAAGTTTGATTAGCCAGAGTTCCTCACCCTTGATACCTATTCACCCTCCATATCTGATAGAGTTTCTCATCCTCTACCCGTCTTTTAGAATATGATGACCCTGATCTGCCTTCAGAAAGAATCCTGGTTAGGGCAGTTTAGCCATAATCCCCCATTACCCTTGACATTCTCATAGTAATTTTCTATCCATTAACCCCTCCAACCCTACCCTTCTCCTTGGCTACAAATAACAGCTTTTCCTTGTTGCACTCACAGTTGGTCCCAATCTCTCTCCCCTACTGCAAAACCCCATTGCAAAAGTCCCTATAGTATTGTGGCAGTCCTAAACATAGTCTGAACTTACTGTTTTTAATAAGTTTTTTGAATCATTGTTTTTAACCTCTCTCAAGGAGAAATATTTTTCAACTCTCTAATTATCCTCATTGAACTTGTCTGGACTATAGAGATGTGGAAACCTGTAATCTCTGTTAAATTCTGTCCAAATGGAGAAAGGTCTCTTCATCAGATATTGTCCTGGTGAAAGCCTTCCTGGGCTTGAAGTCATCTGGGTTACATAGAAACTTTCAGGCCTGAACTTAATTAAGCACTAATTGCTAGTGTCCTTATGCACCTGACCAAAAAAAGGAAAATCTTCTTTGGAGGAAAGCAACATAATGCTCGATCTTGAATTATTGCAGCAATTAGCTTTTCAAAATACAATTTTCAGCATACAAGCTAAAATAACTAGAGATATGTGTGGACAAAAACTTCAAGAAAGAACCAGCACAAATAACAGACAACTAACTGAAAGTTGATTTGAAAATCTTGTTAAGGAGCTAGAAACTATGAACATGATATAGAGAACTGTTTTAAAGAGTCAAAATGTTAGGATATTGTCTTAGGCCATTTGTGCTGTTATAACAAAATATCACAGACTGGGTAATTTATAAACACAGAAATATATTTTCTCACAGCTCTAGAGGCTAGGAAGTCCAAGATCAATGCACTGGCGTCTGGTGTCAAGTAAGAGTCTATTCTCTGCTTCTAAGATGATGCCTTGATGCTACATCCTCTGGATGGAACACTGTGTCTTCTCATGGGTGACGGTGAAAGCGAAAAAGAAGTAAACTCCATCCTGCAAGCCCCTTTATTAGCTCACCTAGTCCTATTCATGAGGACAGAGCCCTCATGACTCAATCACTTCCCAAAGGCCACACCTCCCAATGCTGTTGCTATGGGGATTAAGTTTTAACATGAATTTTGGAGGGTAGGGAAAATACATTTAAATCATAGAAGATATTACAATAGAATTTAAGAATTTAATGGATACAAATAAAGAGAGAAGAAAGTATAAAGAAGAGATATGGTGAGAAATGAAGAGCAAGGCCAGGTGCGGTGGCTCACGCCTGTAATCCCAGCACTTTGAGAGGCCGCGGTGGGCAGATTATGAGGTCAGGAATTCGAGACCAGTCTGGTGAACATAATGAAACCCTGTCTCTAGTAAAATACAAAAAATTAGCCTGGCGTGGTGGCAGGCACCTGGAATCCCAGCTTCATGGGAGGCTGAGGCAGGAGAATCGCTTGAACCCAGGAAGCGGAGGTTTCAGTGAGTCAAGATTGCATCATTGCACTCCAGCCAGGGTGACAGTGCGAGGCTCCATCTCAAAAAAAATAAATAAAGAAGAGCAATAAAAGTGATAAATATATGGGAGACTCTATATGAGAAGCGATTCTATAAAACAACAATAATAATGCTTTTCAAAAACATACTGTATAAACACACATTTTACATATTACCATTTGTTGTTTTATACAGTCACTGTTTATGTAGACTTACCCATATTTGCATATGTGTATGTGTAAGAAAATCATAGCATACAAGTCAGTATAAATGAATTGAAATGTTGTAATGTCCTTGCAATGTCCAGGGAAAATAAAAAGTGCATGTTGTAATTTCCAAGGCAAGCACACACACACGTACACTCACACACAAACACACAGATGGTGAACAATTCTAACTGAATGGAAAGTAAAAGTTAACGCCCCAAATAACAAGAAAAGAAAACATAGCCAGAGCTGATTATTTGAATGGGAAGGAGACACGTAAGGAAGGGAAGGACATTAATATCATTTTTACATTAAGGGAAATCAAAAGATGCATGGAAAACTGGTAGAGAGAAATGCGGGTTTAAGAACAATAAAGGCACACAATTAACCAATACAAAATTAAGAGAAATACTAGAGCTTTCAAAATTGGAAGATATGGAGAGGTGATATGAAGTATTATAAATCAGCTTAATATTCATCTTTTATAATGGGAAATCAAGTTCATAAGTCAGGAAACAGTATTATAAGCATTTCTTTTTTTAGAGTAATTACCTAAGAAATTGTAATAAAAAAATAATTTGATGATACTATCTTAAAAATGGGACTTAGAATGGTGAAAGATGAAATAAGGAGCTGCTGCATTTTATTTGAAGTTTTTCTGTTTAATTACCTTATACTTTGGATAGATAAAAATTTAGATTATATATGATTACACATAATTTTAGTTTTGTATTATATTAGCATATGAATATAGCGTATTATGTTTACATGTTAATTTATATTACATATAATAAAATAGATAGCATACATGATAGTATATGCTATATTATTAACAATATATGTTTTATATTAAATATAATTATATATACTTGATATTATATATTTTCTTATATATAATATCCACATTTTATATATTTATGTTTATAGTTATGTATTCCAGCTGGAAAATTGACCTGCTATTACCCTTATGAGCTAACCTTATTTTTGCTGATCTTTAATGAAAAGTTGTTAAAATTCAGGTCATATTTTCACAAACTCAGAATCAGACAGATTAGATTTCAAATTTCTCTTCTGTCATAATCTGGCTATGTGAGATACAAAAATTCACTTAACTTCTTTGAGTCTCTATTTTCTTATTTATAAGGTGAGAAAAATCATAACTATTTTCGGAAGTGTGATTGTTGAAGAAAATATATTTAAAATGCTTAGCCAGTGTCTTCATAAAAGTAAATGCTCAAAAAATGAAAATAATGATATTATTTAACACCATTAATATTCATTTATTTAATAAACATTTTGGGAGTATATTATATTTAATAACTTTCCTAAGACTGCCCACAAGAAGTTTGCCATATGATGGGAAGAGGGAGGCAGAGGAGGCTTCATTTACTCATGGACATATGAACTGCATTGTGACAGATAATAAGCTTCAGGTAAGGAAAGGAAATTGCAAGTAGAGGGAACAGCATAGGCAAACAGCATATATATATAAAGTAACATGATATATTTTATGTCTTAGATAAGAAGTTTGGGTTTGCTCAACTCTAGAGACAGCCATTGAAAAATTTTAGAAAAACAATCCTGTTAACAATAATAGAAACAAACTGGGGCCAGGCACAGTGGCTCATGCCTGTAATCCCGGCACTTTGGGAGGCTAAGGCAGGGAGATCAATTGAGGCCAGTTTGAGACCAGCCTGGCCAACATGGCAAAACCCCCGTCTCTACTAATAATACAAAAATTAGCTGGGTATGGTGACGCATGCCTGTAGTCCCAGGCTACTCAGAAGGCTGAGGCAGGAGAATCACTTGAAGCCAGGAGGCCAAGGTTGCAGTGAGCCAAGATTGCACCGCTGCACCCCAGCCGGGGCAACAGAGGGAGACTCTATTTAAAAAAAAAAAACAAAAAACAAAAAAAAACCTAGGACGCTAGGGAAAAGTTGTAAATGATTAAGATACAGGAGAGGATTTATAAGTATATCATAATAATCTGGGAGATAAGTGACAAATACATGAATCACATCAATAGGAAAGTCAAGAAGTTTACAATTAAGAAGGTAGAGAATAGGGACATGGACTGACTTAATGTGACAGGTGAATCAGAGGGAACAATTTAGGGTGGCTTTGGAAACTGGGTGAATAGTAGTGATTAACTGAAATAGAAAATGCAGATAAAGAAAAATCAAGTTAGGATACATGAGTTTGGGCAATATGCCAGAAATGATGCTAGTAATAGGAGATAAAGTAAATATGACATAGTCCTTATCCTAGAAATACTGGAATGTCAAGTGCTAATGTTCAGTGGGTAGTGGCTTTATGGTTCTGAAGCTCAGCAGAAAGTCTGGGCTGAGGGTCTATATTTGGCTTGGTACATAGATAATGGCTGAAAACATAAGTTTAAACTATTTCTCCAAGGGAAATCTCAGAAAGTGAGAAGAGAATTTACTCTTGTCTAAGAACCAGCCCTCCAGACCCACTCATTCTACTGTACAAAATTGCATTTTTCACTCACCAAAAATGTTTTGATTTAACGCCCATTGTCCAAATTCAGTGATATTTTTGCATGTCATATACTATATATATTTATTTACATTCCAAGACTAGAATAAGTATTTCTAGGATGAGGACTATGTCATATTTGCTTCATCTCTTATTACTAGCATCATTTCTGGCACAGGGAACGTCCCAAATATGTGTTTGCTGAGTAAATTCCTTGCACCTCTTGTAGCCTTATAATGTTATTCCTTATCTTATGATTGAATCACAGCCCCATCTACAGCTTTAATTCGAGCTGCTTCTGTTTCTCTAGCTCATAGTTTACATCATATTGCATTCTTTTAATAAATAAATGCTCAATAATAAATGTCAGCGTAAAGTCACCCAGTTAACCATATGGAGCTCACTAATCATGACACAATTCATGAGAAGACAAGTGAAACTTTAAAGAAGCTCAAGGTATATTCCTGCATATGTCTCTCAAATTATCATTGATTAAGAGCCCCTGAGCCAGACATAAAGAGAAAGAGAGGATGACATCATTGGCATTGCAATTATTGTAGTAAATTTAATACTGTCATGTTGGAGGTGAAATGATACTCCTTTTATTTTTATTTTTTATTTTTTATTTGTTTTGAGACAGAGTTTTACTCTTGTCACCCAGGCTGCAGTGCAATGGTGCGATCTTGGCTCACTGCAACCTCCGCCCCCAGGTTCAAGCGATTCTCCTGCCTCAGCCTTCCAAAGTAGCAGGGATTACAGGTGCCCACCACCACACCCAGCTAATTTTTTTGTATTTTTAGTTGAGACTGGGTTTCACCATGTTGGCCAGGCTGGTCTTGAACTCCTAACCTCAGGCGATCCACCCACCTCAGACTCCCAATGTGCTGGGATTACAGGCATGAGCCACCACACCTGGCCAATACCCCTTTTAATTGGAATCATATGTCATACAGGAATGCCCTAGTCTGTGAGAAACTCTTAGCCTAGTCTAAGTCTATCCACCATGCAAAAATTTAACCAGCAGATATAGTAAAAATGACAATATCCCTACTAGACGAAAATTCTGACAAGAGTAACAACACTCGGGAAGACATGAGAAATATGTTCTTTGAAAAGTTTCATTCCAAAACAGACATTTTTCAAAAGGTTGAATGCATTTAGAAAGAGAAGGTCACATTGAAGTCAGCTCCACAAAAAACATTTGCTCACAAAAACACTAGCAACAAATAAATAACATTTGAGAAACAATTGTCTTGCCCTGACTATATACAAATGGAGAAAAGTCTTCAAATGCTTCGATACATTCATTTTGAAATGTTGTCAGCCTCAGAAGCTTTTCCTGGTGATACATACTGGCAATACTTGCACCTTGTTGTTTTCAGAGCTATTAACCGAATGTTAAATATTATGCAAGTGCCATCTGAAAAAACGTGTGTCTGAGATGCATTTATTTTGTAATAAATAACAAGTAGTCACAAGTAACCAAGCAGAACGCAATATTTAGAACAAGAGCTACCTTTTATCAAAAAAGTAAAAATCCAAAAAAGTGAGCATGTCAAAAAACAATTGATATATTTTTAAGTAAAAATAACTAAGAGTATGACATGTAAGTAACAATGAATGAGGGTTGTGAAGGAAAGACATGTCATAAATTTGAATGCACATTGAACACAAGTAGCAGTGGCCTATTTTCTTGTTTTTCTTATTATCATTATTGATCATTAAAGACAGTTAAGAATTGTCTTTCTGTATTTGAAATCAAACTACCCTCCTATGAATCACCTGGGGAGAGTAGCGTATTCCAGTCTTTTATTAATGAAAGATTAGGCAGTGTTTATAACAGTAAAAAATGTAGTTCATTAGTAAAAAATACCATTAGTCATGTGGAAAATCAGCCAGAGAAAGCATTCCCAGGCTAGTCCTCCCATGTAGCCAATAATTAGAAGTACAAGCCCCAGGATCTGCTTACAAGTGACAGTTTTTCAGTATCCCATTCAAGTTCAAACTGAATCCCGTTCCAGCCATTTTCTAACTGCAGAACGTCAAGTAAATTACCCAACCTCTTTGTGCCACCAGTGTTCTTATCTAAAGTCTGCATGGATGGATGTAATAGCTACTTCATGGGATTATTGCAAAGATTAAATTATGAAAATACAAAACCAGTACAACACCTGGCACATGATAAGAACTCAAGAAAAGTTGACTATTATTATTATTATTCCTGGACCTTAAATGCACATAGCCTATATAATAGGGAGTTGAGAGTAGACACAAGTCTCACATATATCCAATGTGTGTTGGGTGGTGCCCCTTCCCTAAGCTTCTGTGTGCATCTGTGATTTTCCTGGAGGCTGAGGACCATCCTAAGATAAACATTTGAACAATTAAGGTTCAGACTTGCATAAGAATGTGTGAGGACCTGGGTAGGGAGTATGGATAGTGGTGACAAGAGGATGGTTCTTTCAAATTTACATACAGAACAAAGATCCCTGAGATGGAAATCACTTGAAAAAAGAAGGACCTGGCCAGTGGGCTGAGAGCAGACAAAGGGCATAAGATTACAGAGTGAAAAAAATTTAAAAGTTACACCATTAACCTCTGTAGTATTTCAGAATCCAAGCAATAATACTGAGGATGTGCCCTGCCCCTGACCTGAGCATAAGGTGGAGGGTGACACCAGTGTGTGAGGTGAATCAGCAGATCTCATCCTCAGCAGGTCAAGACAGCTGAGGGCAGAGCCGCGCTGTTCAGCTGTCAAAGATAGCAGCTGCAGAATCCAGGATCTGCAAACAGCAAGGTCAGCAGATCTTCAGGGTGAAGCACTGAGGTGATGGAAGGAGCCTAAATAAAGTGATCAAGGTGGCAACACAGCGCAGAGCAACAGAAGTCCACCTTGACGTGCAGACTTAAAGCTATGTTTAAAATACCTCCAAAGTGAGCCCAGCCAAACTCAGTAGAGTGAGCTATGCTAGAGGACCTTATAAATTGAGCACAAATGCTGATAGGCCTTCCTCATCTCTGGCTGGCTAATCCTGAGACAACTGGCTTCTGTTATGTTGTGTTTATTGTCTTTCTCAGGAAAGCGTATTATTTTTGTGGCAGCTGTCTAAATTCAGAGTAAAGAGTTTGGCTTGACAAGTTGGTAAACAGATGTTTCTGGTGATAACTGAGGCACATAGCTCAGATTTAGGAGAGGCTCTTCTCTCCTCCAACTCCCAGAAGCCAGATCATCATGGTTTTGTAGGTTCAGATGTGACAGCTGAGCTGAAAACAAGGTTGTTTGCTCCTATTTGACAGAGGAGATGATTGGGCAGGGACACAGAGAACATACTCAGTGAATTTCATTTCCCATTCTTAACATTATTCCTCAAGTGAAATGTATTTAAAATGAATAACAACTTAAATAGCAGGTGAATAAGGGAGGTTATCAAAAATATGACTATATCATGTATGATTTTTAGTTGTCAAACTACAGTGTACAAAAAAATACCATTCTTAAAATTTTCTTAAACTAAAGAAAGTTTTCACACTCTAAGCCCCCATCCCACTGAGAGGTGACAGCATGCTGGCAGTCCTCAAAGCCCTCACTCGCTCTCGGCACCTCCTCTGCCTGGGCTCCCACTTTGGTGGCACTTGAGGAGCCCCTCAGCCCACCACTGCACTGTGGGAGCCCCTTTCTGGGCTGGCCAAGGCAGGAGCTGGCTCCCTCAGCTTGCAGAGGTGTAGAGGGAGAGGCCCGAGTGGGAACCAGGGCTGCCCGCGGCGCTTGCGGGCCAGCTGGAGTTCCAGGTGGGCGTGGGCTTGGCAGGCCCCTCACTCAGAGCAGCCGGCAGGCCCTGCTGGCCCCGGGCAGTGAGGGGCTTAGCAACCAGGCCAGCAGCTGCGGAGGGTGTACTGGGTCCCCAGCAGTGCCAGCCCATCGGCGCTGCGCTCGATTTCTCACCGGGCCTTAGTTGCCTTCCCACGGGGCAGGGCTCGGGACCTGCAGCCTGCCATGCCCGAGCCTCCTACCCCCTCCATGGGCTCCTGTGCGGCCCGAGCTTCCCCAACGAGCGCCACCCCCTGCTCCACGGTGCCCAGTCCCATCGACCACCCAAGGGCTGAGGAGTGCGAGCGCACGGCGCGGGACTGGCAGGCAGCTCCACCTGCAGCCCCGGTGCAGGATCCACTGGGTGAAGCCAGCTAGGCTCCTGAGTCTGGTAGAGATGTGGAGAACCTTTATGTCTAGCTCAGGGATTATAAATACACCAATCAGCACCCTGTGTCTAGCTCAGGGTCTGTGAGTGCACCAATCGACACTGTATCTAGCTGCTCTGGTGGGGCCTTGGAGAACCTTTATGTCTAGCTCAAGGATTGTAAATACACCAATCAGCACTCTGTATCTAGCTCAAGGTTTGCAAACACACCAATCAGCACCCTGTGTCTAGCTCAGGGTTTGTGGATGCACCAATCGACGCTCTGTATCTAGCTGCTCTGGTGGGGCCTTGGAGAACCTTTGTGTTGATACTCTGTATCTAACTGATCTGATGGGGACGTGAAGAACATTTATGTCTAGCTCAGGGATTGTAAACGCACCAGTCAGTGCCCTGTCAAAACAGACCACTCAGCTCTACCAATCAGCAGGACGTGGGTGGGGCCAGATAAGAGAATAAAAGCAGGCTGCCCGAGCCACCAGTGGCAACCGGCTCGGGTCCCCTTCTACACTGTGGAATCTTTGTTCTTTTGCTCTTTGCAATAAATCTTGCTACTGCTCACTCTTTGGGTCCACACTGCTTTTACGAGCTGTAAGACTCACTGCGAAGGTCTGCAGCTTCACTCCTGAAGCCAGCAAGACCACGAGCCCACCGGGAGGAACAAACAACTCTAGACATGCCACCTTAAGAGCTGTAACACTCACTGCGAAGGTCTGCAGCTTCACTCCTGAGCCAGCGAGACCACGAACCCACCAGAAGGAAGAAACTCCGAACACATCTGAACGTCGGAAGGAACAAACTCCGGACACACCGCATTTAGAACTGTAACACTCACTGTGAGGGTCCGCGGCTTCATTCTTGAAGTCAGTGAGACCAAGAACCCACCAATTCCGGACACACCACCAGGCTGGGAAAAAAAAAATTCAGACTTTATCCTTCAGGAAATTTCTCATACTTCTGCTCCTTATCCCATCTCCTCCCCTGGATTGAAAAAAGGTTGAGAATCTTACAAAAGAATTGATACACTGGGGAGGGTCTTCTGGTCATGACTCATTAGTACCTATTATTTCCCCTGGAGACACATCCAGTCTTTTCAGATCCTGCAGCTTTGCTGCTGCCATGCCATCCTTGAGTCGGAAAAACTTTGAAGACATTTGGAGCCTCTAGAATGGGAACTCAGACTCCCTGGGGCCCCCACTCAGACTTTCCCTGAGAGCTTGACTCCTCCCCAGTGTGGAGTTACAGAGCAGGACAAGGGTCTCCACTATCAAAGCACACAAGATGTTCTACTGTTTCCCATAGAGAGAACATATCTCTTTTCCCTTGGTGCCCTCAGAAGTCTTTAGAATAAATAACTCAGAAAGTGAATTTTAATGCAATATCTGCTTTCTACAAGCCGAAAACATCCAGAATCCAAAAACCCATGAGCCTGACCTTCTGCTTGAATAAAGGAAGGAAGGGAAAGGTGGAAAGTATATAGAGAGACAATTATGCATTAATGTGTGCTGTAGTTTGAGTGCTTTCCTCCAAAAAACTCCTGCTGAAACTTAACTTCCAATGCAACAGTATTGGGAGGTGGGGCCTAACTAGAGGTATTTAGGTCATGAGGACTGCACCTTCCTGAATAGATTAATATCACGGTACAAAGAGCTTATGGAAGTGGATTCATTCTTTTGCTCTTAGGCCATGTGAGGATACAATGTTTATTCTCCCTTGCCCTTCTGCCTTCCACCATGTGAGGCTGCATCAAGAAGGGCCACACCAGACACCAGATACTAGTAACTTGATCTTGGACTTCTCAGCCTCCAGAACTGTGAGAAATAAATTTCTGTTCTTTATAAATTACCCCGTCTCAGGTATCCTGTTATAGCAGCACAAAACAGATTAAGACAATGTATCAAAAAATCCTGCTGCAAGTACAAAGCTATGGTGACAACTTATTTATGTATCAAGCCCTTATGTCACACTTAGCATGAACCAGCCACTGTTCTAAGCACTTTAAAAATATTAATGTACTTAATCCTCCTAACAACTCTTTATTAACCTCATTTTACACTGAAGAAACTAAGGCACAGAAATTAATTCCAGTTCACACAGTCAATCAGTGACAGCGTCTAAATTCAAAGTGAGGTCATCAGTCTTCTTAGACTCTCCTTTTGCCTATTGCCATGTACACCTTGTAGTAGGAGATGAATCTGCTGAGTATTATTCTATTATGTTCCATAGCTGCTCTCTTCTCCTTTTGCCCTCTTGCCCTGAGCTACTGCAGCTCCCTCTACTTGAACCACAATACACTGGGCCCAAGTTTATGTTCCAAAATCTAGACCTTATGGGTTCAGATCCTCTTACTTTGTTCCAACATTTGCCCTTTGCTCCCTGCCCTGTTCTTACATTTTCACTGATGTAATGAAGGCATAAGAACATTGATGATTAGACCTTAAGACAGATTTGGCTTTTCTGGCTTCCAGCCTCAGAACCCCCTCTTTGAACTTCCATCCTCAGAAGTCCCTCTTTCCATCCTTTTCCCATTTTGAGCTCTCTGGGTAATCCTTCTGGCCAAATTCTAATGCCTGATATCTAACTATCATATGAGGCCTCCTGGCCATTGTCCTTGCTGAACTTGCTCCAGATTCCCTTGAGGAGAGATTGGTGCCAGGTAGAACTCCAAGAAAATGTAATACATTCTCTATTCCCTGAACTCGGGAATCTCAAAAGCTTTTTAAAAATAAGACATCATTTTTTCTCAATAAAATAAAGTTCACATTTGTATATTTTAGACACTTAATACTTGGAATGTCTCAATTTTTCTAACTTTTGTTATAAAATAATATGATTTTTTATAGTAAATTGGAAAATAAAGCACTGAGTTTCTTACCAAGTATTTTTTATATTAAAAAGTTATTTTCATATTGTAAACATTTACATGTGAACATTCTAAGAACTCCTTGAGGTAAACTCTGTAAGAGACTTTAGTTGCTTTAGGCCACTATAGTCTATAGTAAGAAAAACAAATAATGGTGCAACCCAATGCATGTGCGCTAAGACAAAAATTTCCTCTAACAATACCATATTAGGCCATTCTTGCATTGCTATGAATAAACACCTGAGACTGGGTACTTTATAAGAAAAGAGCTTTAATTGGCTGGTGAGTTCATCGGGTATACAGGAAGCATAGCAGCATCTGCTTCTGGGTAGGCCTCAGGGAGCGTTTACTCATGACAGAAAGTGAAGCAGGAGCAGGTACTTCACATGGTGAAAGCAGAAGCAAGGGGGTAGGAGGAGGTGCCATACTTTACAGGAAGATCTCATGAGAACTCACTCACTATCAGAAGGACAGCACTAAGCCATGAGGGACCCACCACCATCTCCCAAACACCTCCCACCTGGCCCCATCTTTAACACTGGGGATTACAGTTCCACAAGAGAGTTGGTGAGAAGAAAGATCCAAACCATATCACTCCACCCCGGCCCCTCCAAATCTCATGCTCTTCTCACACTGCAAAATACAATCATGCCTTCCCAACAGTCCCCTAAAGACTTAACTCATTCCAGCATTAACTCAAAATCCCAAAGTCCAAAGTCTCATCTAAACAAGGCAAGTCCCTTCTACCTATGGGCCTGTAAAATTAAAAAAGGTTATTTACTTCAGAGATACAATACGGGTACAGATATTAGATAAATATTGCCATTCCAACAGTGAGAAATCAGTCCAAAGAAAGGGGCTGTAGCCCCCAAACAATTTCAAAACCTGGCACGGCATTCATTAAATCTTAAACTCCAAAATAATCCCCTTTGACTCCGTAGCCTTCATCCAGGACATACTGGTGCAAGGCTTGGGCTCCCAAGGCTTTGGAATCTCTGACCCTGTGTCTTTGCTACACAGAGTTCCACTGGGGACTCTGTGTGGGGATTCCAACCCCACATTTCCCATTGTCACTGCTCTAATAGAGGTTCTTCTCTCTGTGGGGGCTCCACCCCTGCATCAGGCTTCTTCCTGAGCACCCAGGCTTTTTCATACCTCCTCTATAATCTAGGCAGAGTTTGCCAAGCCTCATTCACTCTCGCACTTTCTGTGCACACAGGCTTAACATCACATGGAAGCCACTAAGGCTTAGGGCAGCTTGCACTCTCCAGAGTGGCAACACAAGCAGTATCTGAAGCTCTTTGAGTCAAGGCTGGAGACGGAGTGGCTGGGATGCAGGAAGCAGTGTCTCTGGGCTGTATAGGGCAGTGGGGCCCTAGGCTTGTCCCATAAAACCATTCTTCCCTCCTAGACCTCTGGGCCTGTGATGGGAGGGGCTGATGTGATGGTCTCCTATATGCCTTTAAGGTCATTTCCCCATTGTCTTGGATATTAGCACTTGGCTCCCTTTTAGTTATACAAATATCTCTAGAAAATGATAGCCCCACAGCCTGTTTAAATTTGCCTCCTGAAAAAAAAGTGTTTTCTTTCTCTGCCACATGGCCAGCCTGCAAATTTTCCAGACTTTTATGCTATGCTTTCTAATCAATATAAATTCAAACTTTAAGCCATTCATTTACTCCCACATCTGATTATAGGTGATTAGACACAGCAAGATCACATCTTGAACACTTTTCTGCTTAGAAACTTCCTCCACCAGATATCCTAAGTCATCACTCTTTAGTTCAAACTTCAACAGATACCTAGGGCATGAACAGAATGCAGCCCAACTCTTTACTAAGGCATAACATATGTGACCTTTGCTCCAGTTCTCCGTAAGTTCCTCATTTCCATCTGCGGCCTCCGAGGCCTGGACTTCAGTGTCCATATCACTATCAGTATTTTGGTTACAACCATTTAACCAGTCTCTAAGCAGTTCCAAACTTTCCCTCATCTTCCTATCTTCTTCTGAGCCCTCCATACGCTTCCAACCTCTACCTGTTACCAGTTCAAAAGCTGCCTCTACATTTTCAGATATCTTTATAGCAATGCTCCACTCCTCAGTACCAATTTTCTGTTTTAGGGCATTCTTGTATTGCTATAAAAACATACCTGAGATTGGGTAATTTATAAGAAAAGAGGTTTCATTGGCTCATGGTTCTGCAGGCTGTATAGGAAACACAGTGGCATCTCCTCTAGAGAGGCCTCAGGGGGCTTTTGCTCATGGAGCAGGCACTTCACTTGGTGAAAGCAGGAGCAAGAGAGGGTAGGGGAGGTGCTACACTTTACAACAAGCAGATCTCTTGAGAACTCACTACCACGGAGACAGCACCAAGCCATGAGGGATCTGCCCCTAGATTAGTCAGGGTTCTCTAGAGGCACAGAACTAATAGGATAGATGTATATTAAAAGGGGAGTTTATCAAGGAATATTAACTCACAGGATCACAAGATCTCACAATAAGCCATCTACAAGCTGAGGAGCAAAGGAGCCAGTCTGAGTCCCAAAGCTGAAGAACTAGGAGTCCAGTGTTCAAGGGCAGGAAATATCCAGCACAGGAGAAAGATGTAGTCTGGGAGGCTACAACAGTCTGATATCTCCACATTCTTCTGCCTACTTTTATTCTGGTCACGCTGACAGCTGATTAGATTGTGCCCACCTAGATTAAGGGTGGGTATGCCTTTCCCAGCCCACTGACTCAAATGTTAATCTTCTTTGACAACACCCTTACTGACACACCCAGGATCAATACTTTCCATCCTTCAATCCAATCAAGTTGACACTCAGTATTAACCATCACAGTCCCCATGACCCAAACACCTCCCAACAAGCTCTACTTCTAACATTGGGGATTACAATTCAACATGAAATTTGGTGGAGACACAGATCCAAGCCATATCAAATACTCTCACCTTTCCAATGTATGATACACTCTGATTTTGTTTATATTAGGCTTTTATTTTTTCAAATAAACCAACTAATAAGTTATGTTTCAATTTGAAAATAATCAATATGTTATTGTCAGTTTACTGTTCTTTGATAAACCTATCTTCTCCTTGCTCCTTACACACACACACACACACACACACACACACACACACCCCAGAATATATATAGCTCAAAAATATATACTAGGAACAGAACACCATCTCTCAGAATCTGGCTGTTTTCACAAGCCTAACAACTATCAGGAGAGTGTATGATCACATGGATTTCCTGTCCCTTGGGTCCAAAGAATCAATTTATCAAATACTGGAAAGCTTTGTGTAAGACTCTATCCTAAAGCAAATGACACTGGTAGAGCTTGTTTCCTCAGTCTAAATGAGGTAGTGTTGACTGTGGAACATATATTACTTGTCAAAGGAGGGTGAAGTGATGCTTGAAGTTGAGAAGGAGATGTATTTAAATACTGACAAGGAAACAAATTATAGTCTTTTTCTAGAATATGTTACTTTCTGAATTTATAAATTATACTGGATTAAGGATATGGATTTCTAACTAATAGTTTACCTATGTTTTCCTTTTCTATGCCTAGGATATAAAAATAAATAAGTGATTTTACAAATGTATCACAAAATTGTAGAAAAGAGCCTGGAACCACCTTAAGAAGGTCCAAATTATTTTCCTCATCTAAATTCATCAAACTTTATTCATTTAACAAGATTGATAACCAAGACCCTTCCTTTGAGACAACATTTTTAGCCTCAAGATTTAGCACAGAGGAGTCTCCAACCAAGAGAACCCCAAGTGCTAATAAGGACCAAAGAGTTTAAGGAGCCCTTCACCCTGATTACCCCACAACTTTTCAGAGGAGCATTATGAGGGTGGAAATTACACCATGTTTTCAAGGGCTATATGCGGTTGAGAGTAGAAAGTAGTTCAGCACAGTACATTGCTTTGGACTTGATTCTGTATTTTCTCAACCCTGAGGGTAAAAAATTATAAAGACAGGATAAAAGCCAAGAAACAAAATATACACAATAAATAGTGGCAGAGAGAGCTCTGGAAGCACTGTTTGTGCTTCAGAGGAGAGTTAACATGAAATTTAAATGAAAAGAGGCACTAAAATACTTCCCTGCAAGCAAGTAACAAAAGACAAACTCACCAGGTCTTTTGGGAGCAGACAATTTCATATTCATGGTATTTACAAATGTTTGAGTCATCAAAACTATGTCTGTCATTGCCTAGAAAATTACTTAAATTACTTAATTCACTTCGAAGATACATTATCTGTCTCTCCTGGATTCAGTAATTCTTCTCTTTCAAACGTTCATTCAAAATTCACTTAGTCTGCTTTGTGCTGCTATAACATAATACCAGAGAATGGGCAATTTATAAAGAACAAAGAGTTCTATCTTACAGTTCTGGAGTCTGGGAAGTCCAAGGTTGAGGGGCCCACATCTGACAAGGGCCTTCTTGCTGCATCACTCACGGCAGAAGGCAGAAGAACAATAGAGCATGTGGGAGTTACTAGGGGGAGAAGGCTGAACCCCGCCTTCTATCAGGAACCCATTCCTTCAATAACATTAGTCCATTCACGAGGACAGAGTCCTCATGACTTAATTACTTCCTGAAGATCCCACCTTTCAACACTGCTGTAGTGTGGGTTAATTTTCCAACCCAGAAACTTTGGACGGCACATTCAAACCACTGCATTCACTCACGTGGTAAAGGCCATCCCACCAGGATCTGTGAATTTCTATAGAACATACTATCTGCACGCTTATTTTTGCACTTTATAACACAGACAAATCCAACTCTTTTCACTCCTGTACCTGTACAGGTAACTGTGACTATAGAAAATCGCACAATCATGTGGGAAGATATTTTGAATTAATAAACACAGATAAGGGTGAGCTGCTAGTGCTACCAGAAATTCTACTGAACTTCCCTAATCTATCCACTTTTTCACTCTCCTAGATGATAATCCACACCTTTCTCCTTACACCTCAAACAGCTTCTATTTTATCGCTATTCCCAGTAGGAAGCTGATGACTCTGCTTCCTCCATACTGAGAAAATTAGAGCAATCAGAAAAGAACTCATGGACTCCACTGTCTGCTAACACTTGCACTCACATACTAGGCCCTTTCTTCTGTTGCCATAGATGAATTATAGATGAAACTATCTAAAACCAAATCTTCCATTTTTGCACTAGATTCCCTTGCCTCTCTCCTATATCATCAGCATTTCATCCTCTGCTGATTCATGCCCACCTGGATATATATATATATATATTCTTCTTGACCCCACTACCCTTGCTACTTATATTTCCATATCTTGCATACCCTTTGCAGAAAAACTTTTTGAAATAGTTATCTGTATTTTTTGCTTACCTCTGTTCTCACTCTAATTCTCTTTAAACTCATCCCTTAAGGCTTTGACTTGATCGATCCACTAAATCTTCTCTGGCTATTGTCACAAATGACCTCCATGTTGCTAAATCCAATAATCAATTCTCAGTCCTCATCCTTTTTCCTATAGTTGATCATTCTCCTTGATACATTATTTTTCACAATTTCTGAAAGCCTGTATTTTTCTTGAGTTTCCTCCTACTGCACAAATCACTCCCATTCCTTCTCAATCTCTGTTGTGGTCCCTTTTCATTCCCAAACTCTTTATATTGAAGTGCTTCAGGATTTAGTCTTTAATTGCCTCCCAGAGGAGGATTTACAGCGAAGCTAATGATGTTTAATTTTAGCTTCACCAATCCTCCATTGCATGGGCCCATTTCAAGGGTCTAGGAAAGCCCCCAAAATCTGTTCATGCTTTCAAATTGTAATTGGTTAAGACTACTTTTTCCTCCTTTTCACTTCTTTCTATCACATTTCCTTACATCCAGGTGCTAGTAGAGTAGCAGCAGTCAAGTTGGGGATGTGGCCAAAAGCAACCAAGGTTTTATAGGGTATTTTTATGTGGTTTGGTCATTTCCATGTATTAAGGTAATGCTAACTACATCATAAAAGAGATGGCTTTAAACAGTACTCCAACTATTCATGTGCCAGAGGTTGAGTTGCAATGTGAATGTGTTGTGAGGCACCTGAGACCATATATGTAGTAGAAGGAAAAAATGATTTAAAATATATGGATCCATAAACTAATCTATAAAAAAATTCTTCCAATCTTCAGACATGTACTATTAATACCTAATCAAAATGAAAATTTTTGGCTGGGCATTGTGGCTCACGCCTGTAACCCAGCAATTTGGGAGGCTGAGGCAGGTGGATCACCTGATGTCAGGAGTTCAAGACCAGCCTGGACAACACGGTGAAACCCTGTCTCTACTAAAAATACAAAAATTAGCTGGGCATGGTGGTACATGCCTGTAGTCCTAGCTACTTGGGAGGCTGAGGCACAAGAATTGCCTGGACCCAGGAGGCAGAGGCTGCAGTGAGCTAAGATCACTCCACTGCATTCCAGCTTGGCCAACAGAGTGAGACTCCATCTCAAAAACAAACAAACAAAAAAGGATATTTTTTTTTCTGTCAGTAACACACTTGGTAATGCAGTATGTCAATTATAAATGTAAAACTTCTTTCATTTTTTATGGGAATAAAATGTAATCAAATATAGTAGAACTCCTATTTGTAGGGTATAAACCTGTATCAGTATTAACAGTGAGTTTGTCTGTGGATAAAATCTTGCATCTTATGCATCCCACTAATCAGTGATAAAAAATGTTTTTTGAGAAATTATTCCTATTTTCTATGAAAACATTTGTAAATTATTGTCATAGTCGCATGAGTAGGCCCAGTACAGTGGCTCACGCCTGTAATCCCAGCACTTTGGGAGGCCGAGGTGGCTGGATCACGAGGTCAAGAGATCGAGACCATCCTAGCCAACATGGTGAAACCCCGTCTCTACTAAAATACAAAAATTAGCTGGGTGTGGTGGTGCGTGCCTGTAGTCCCAGCTACTAGGGAGTCTAAGGGAGGAGAATCACTTGAACCCTGGAGGCGGAGGATGCAGTGAGTTGACATCACGCCATTGCACTCCAGTCTGGCTACAGAGTGAGACTCCGTCTTAGAAAAAGAAAAAAAGAGAGTGGTTGAGAGGACAGCCTAAAACAGTAAGGAAAAATGTTTGAGTGCTTTGTCAGTAAATTAATTAAAATACTGTCATTTTTCCAGACTTGGTACTATTTTTATATTTCTCAGCTTTTTAAAATATACAACCTGCTTTTTTCTTTTTTCCATTATTTACTGTTGCCCTAATTTTATATTAATAATTGTTTCAGAGAGTCCCCCACATTGTTTATAAATCAGATGCTGGAAATGGAATCCACTCCTGCTGCTCCTCCTCCTTATCTGCATTCACTCTTTTGGGGATCATCCAGTCACGGCTTTAAAACCTGTGTCAATACCAAAGAATCTATCTCTAATACCAGACTTCTATCTTGAATACAAACTTCTCTCTGGAACTGCAAATTTTAATAGATGTCTAATACACATCTCATACTCAACATGTCTAAAATCAAACTCCTTTATAAAACCCAAACTGCATCCCCCACCAGTCTTTCCCAAGTCAATTATAGGTGACTCTATCTTTTCTGTTGCAAACAATATATTGTTTTTGTTTTTGTTTCATAAAGATGGAATCTCACTACGTTGCTCAGGCTAGTCTCAAACTCCTGTGTTCAAGCCATTCTCCTGTCTCGGCCTCTTGAAGCACTGGGATTACAGGTGTGAGCCACTATGCCTGGCCCAATATATTGTTTTAACATGCATGTGTATGTGGCTAACCAAGGAAAACAAAAAGGAAATGATAAACACAACATTCTGTGTACCGGTTACCTTCATTGAGCGGTAGACAGAGAGATGAGATTAAGACGCACACAGGTAGAATCAAGGGTATTGGTAATGTTCCCTTTCTTAAGTTGGGTGGAGAAGATGTAAATACTAGTTTTATTTTTTTAATTTAAATAAAAAATTTTATTCCTGCAACAAAATCCAAAATTGACAAATGGGATCTAATTAAACTAAAGAGCTTCTGCACAGCAAAAGAAACTACCATCAGAGTGAACAGGCAACCTACAGAATGGGAGAAAATTTTTGCAACCTACTCATCTGACAAAGGGCTAATATCCAGAATCTACAATGAACTCAAACAAATTTACAAGAAAAAAACAAACAACCCCATTAAAAAGTGGGCGAAGGACATGAACAGATACTTCTCAAAAGAAGACATTTATGCAGCCAAAAAACACATGAAAAAATGCTCATCATCACTGGCCATCAGAGAAATGCAAATCAAAACTACAATGAGATACCATCTCACACCAGTTAGAATGGCCATCATTAAAAAGTCAGGAAACAACAGGTGCTGGAAAGGTTGTGGAGAAATAGGAACGCTCTTACACTGTTGGTGGGACTGTAAACTAGTTCAACCATTGTGGAAGTCAGTGTGGCGATTCCTCAAGGGTCTAGAGCTAGAAATACCATTTGACCCAGCCATCCCATTACTGGGTATATACCCAAAGGACTATAAATCGTGCTGCTATAAAGACATATGCACACGTATGTTTATTGCAGCACTATTCACAATAGCAAAGACTTGGAACCAACCCAAATGTCCAACAACGATAGACTGGATTAAGAAAATGTGGCACATATACACCATGGAATACTATGCAGCCATAAAAAATGATAAGTTCACGTCCTTTGTAGGGACATGGATGAAACTGGAAAACATCATTCTCAGTAAACTATCTCAAGGACAAAAAGCCAAACACCGCATGTTCTCATTCATAGGTGGGAATTGAACAATGAGAACTCATGGACACAGGAAGGGGAACATCACACTCCGGGGACTGTTGTGGGGTGGGGGGAGGGGGGAGGGACAGCATTAGGAGATATACCTAATGCTAAATGACGAGTTAATGGGTGCAGCAAAAACAACGTGGCACATGGATACATATGTAACAAACCTGCACATTGTGCACATGTACCCTAAAACCTAAAGTATAATTATTTAAAAAAAAAGAAGAAAAAACTTTTATTCCTAATAAATATTTTATAATTTTTAAAAGAAAATAAAAGATAAGAAATATGCATACAAAAATCATGATAGTAGCTGCTTTTAAGGGGAGCAGGAGGGAAATAGAACTGCTAATGATGCTTTAAACGGACTTTCATCCTAACAATTTATTTCTTTAACCAAAGTGGAAGAAAATATAACAAGGCAAGTAAAATATTCACAGGTATTCATTCTGATTGTAGGTGTGGAAAATACAGATTTTTGCCAAATTATCCTTGTAATTTTCCCTATGTGAACTCTTTTCAAAGTAAAGTATTTTATTCTCGTCTCCTTTGTGCTGGGATTGTAATGTCATAGATATAGACAGATTTCTAGGCAGACAGACTATAGAACAAGAATGCGAAGAGTAACAATTAGACATGCTGTTCCATCCTCTGAGATACACTGTGAGCAGTAACATGATGCAGCACAAATAGCACTTAGCTCTTGGCTGAGTGAGGTGATAGACAAACACTTTCAGCTTATAACACATCTTTACATTGTGTATCACTTTAATACTACCTAAATCACCACGGGATGTCTTTCTGACAACAAAGTTAACAGAAAGTAGGCAGCAAAATATGTTCTATTTAAAAAGAAGAAATACGAGTACTTAGCTATTTTCTAGAAATCAGTGACACTATATCAAGTATAAGCATTCGGTGACTATAAAAACATTTTAAGGTCTACATCTACAATACAAGCAGACAAGATAACTTGAAGTACAATTGAAACCTACAAAATTCTAAACGATGTCATTTGAATTCTCAAAGGCATAGCAGTCAGAAAGTGTGTTTTTGAAAGCTAAGGAAGGGAATTTGCACAATGGAAAGATAAAATCTTCAACTAAACAAGAGTCTTATATAATTCAGGAAGAGAAATGAAATTGATATGTCAAAGAAGTTGGAGAGTGAAATATGGAAACTATCAAATCCAATGAAAGGAAGAATGCATGAGAAGATAAGAAAATTCTATTGAAAATTACAGAAAGATTCATTAAAAATGTCAAATACTTCAAGACGGCCATAGGAAACTAGATGCTGTTTCTCTGAGGAAAGGCTGCTCCATATCAGCAGAAAATTGGGATTTGTAAATACACATGCAGTTTACAGAATGCCATTTAAATGTATTGCCATTCCTTCTTCTATGCTTGAGTATTTGGAGTCTATCTAATTGAGATTGAGAGACTATTTCATCAGCCCTGAGGCACACTGTCACTCAAAGATTAACAGAGCTATAAACCCCAGGATGGCAGGGTGGGTGTCTGATTTATCACTTTTATCTCCATAGCACTTATTATAGTACTTTGTTCATAATAGGTGCTTGATAAATTTATGATAAAAAATAAAAAAACAGTCCTACTAGAGAAGAGGTCTTTTTTTGCCATCTTAATAATCAAGTGAGCTCCAAAATAAATAAGTATTTTTTGACAATGAGGTAATAGGAAACACCAGATTAACCACACCACTATATTCTGAGAAATCTGTCTTGACATGGCTTTCGCTAATGTGGTATTGCAAATATTTGTCATGCTCAGTAAATGAAAGCTTCGTTATCAGTGAGTCAGTATGGAATAATAAAAGAAGCTCCTCACTAAAAGAATCAGATAACAGACTACTACCTTAGACCACTCAGTTGTGAGATCTTCAACAAACCACTTTACCTCCCTGGGCTTTGGTTTTCCCATTTAGATAATGAGGCTGTTGGAGTAGATAATCCCTAAGGTTCCTTCTAGATATTTAATATAGTCCCTGATGTGAATCCCTGAAAAAGCAGAGCATAACCAATGATATCTTTAGACTGAACTTTGTTTAGATTAGCTTTTCTTCTCCAGGTGATTCAAAAACAAAAACAAAACAGTAAATACAATTTCCCAGAACAGCCCAGCAGGGCTTTCCTAACTAGGTAATGATGTACTGAAAACACCAGCAAAGCCATACGAACTTGGAGGAGGCAAAATTGTTTTCTCCCAAATTGTCTGCATAAAAAGACCCATTAGGAAATAATGGGGTTCAGACATATGGAATACCTAGCAGACTGTTCTCTCACAAACAGGCATTGCAGTCAGGCAGTGAAAGCAAGGCATATTGGAAATGAAAAATCAATAACCAAAATCAATAATCAAAATCAACAATCAATAATCCAAAACTCCTGGTTTCCTGTCCCACCTCCAACCTGCCCCATTTTACAGAAAGCATAGCCTCAGTGGAAACCTATGGCTTGAAACAATTGGCTCTGCTAAGCAATTCCCTGTCATTACAGGGTGTGCTACAGCCAGTTTCTCAGAAGTTAAAATATACTGAAAAGGTCAAGGAAAATAGGCAATGAAACCAAAATGGTATTAGCTGAAATGAACACGAAAAAGCAAAAGGAATTCCATAAACCTTTTGACTTAGAGGTGCACAGTAACTCCACATATCTGCATTCACAGAAATGTACAACCTTCTATGGACTTCCACATTTAAAATTGCCTTTGCTAAATCATAAACACCTGCACAATATATGAATTATATAGAACATAAGTCATTGGTATAAAACATAGTGGTTTATTTTTTATCTTCTCTACTAGTTCATGCATTACATACCCCAAATAAAGAAAAATTCTATATAATTCCTTGGCACAGAATGCAACTTGACAAAAAAACTCCTGGAATAAACAAGCCATTTCTGTGAAACTGAATGATCTGTGTTGCAAATGAAGACTCTCCTAGAATTCAGGCTTTATTTTTTGACTTCAATCATTAACTTTTTCTTTTACATGTCTGATTAGGCTTAATGAGTTAGCTAGGTTAATGAAGTGTGATGTCCCATTAAATACATCAACTGGCAACAATTAATTCCTCAGAGCATGTTCTCTGTTGATTGATTATATTTATCAGTGTAGAATTTAAGCGATGTAAATCTCTTAGAAGAAAATAAGACTTGCAAACTCTGAGAGTTTAATTCAAAGATAATGATTATTTTCTATAAGTGAACTTTGTTCATTTATTCAGAAAATGATCCTGTTGACTTGTCAACAAATTAAGGAAAGCGTCACAGTAACAAGTTACCCCTCAATAAAAAATGTCCACTATCATTGAAAGTCTTAGCTAGGAGTTCCCTGGTTGTGTAGAGTATTATCTACAGCTATTACCTTAGATTTGAGGAGTTCATCATTGAGCTAAATCTGCATAAGAAGCAGTGTGAAGTTTGGAGATTTAGAAAGAAAGCTCAGAAATGCAGAAAAATACAAGTAATTTTGAAGTTATTGAATATCCAGATTCCTTTACTTATTTTTGGTAATAGCCCAAGTTCCCCCAAAGTAATCTGTCACAGGAAACTTGCAAACTCCCACAAATCAACATAGTAATAATGGGCCATCACAGAGCCTTCTTAAGTGATCCAGATAGAAGTCATGTAGGGTATCCCAGGAGATTACAATCCATTTAAAATCACCTCAGTGAGTGAAATTAGCCAAAAGAGAGACCCTAGTGGGAAAAGACCAAGCACCTGTTTAAACATAAATAGCTCAATAATGAACAACAGTAGAAAACAAAGTATTGAAAACAAGAAAATGACAAAAGACTCAAAGCTTTCATTTGCAAAATGCATCCACAGTCAGTAGAGTCTGAATAATCTAAAGATTAGCATCAGATGTGTGTAGGAGTTGTAGGGTCCATTCAATGGATACAAGTAGTCAATGGACGATGAGAAAACTCCATGGCATTTCCTTCTATATTTCATAGCAGGTTCCTGGTGTTGATATATGTGGAAGATTCTAAAGCATTTACTCATATATTCATTGACTGAACAGAGCAACACAGAGGCAAATTTGTTCTTGGGATATGCATCTGTACAGTCTTTCTCAATACAGAATCACCTTTCTTGGTTCTTATATATTATTAAACAGTTAAAAGTCCTTAATTTAAAAAATTCTGGATTCAATTAAGTAGATCTTCAATGGTTTCAGGTGAAAGAGGTACCTTTGAATTGTTTTCATTTAAAGGTATAAGTGGTCAATGAACATAAGCATCATTTGTTAACTAGAGTTGGCTGTTATAAATAGCACAGTTTTGGTTGTTTGTTTTTATGGTGCTTAAACCAGGACATAAAAGTAAATGATCGGTGACAGTAATTTTATATATTCAAGTAAAATATTCAACAAACACATTAATTAAATCAAATCCTCCACATCTCATGACTAACCTTGAAGTTAGTGTCAGGTCTCTGAGCCCAAGCTAAGCCATCATATCCCCTGTGATCTGCACGTACACATCCAGATGGCCGGTTCCTGCCTTAACTGATGATATTCCACCACAAAAGAAGTGAAAATGGCCTGTTCTTGCCTTAACTGATGACATTACCTTGTGAAATTCCTTCTCCTGGCTCATCCTGGCACAAAAGCTCCCCTGCTGAGCACCTTGTGACCCCCCCCCAACCCCTGCTCGCCAGAGAACAATCCCCCTTTTTCCTTTACCTGCCCAAATCGTATAAAATGGCCCCACATCTATCTCCCTTTGCTGACTCTCTTTTCGGACTCAGCCCACCTGCACCCAGGTGATTAAAAAGCTCTATTGCTCACACAAAGCCTGTTTGGTGGTCTCTTCACACGGAGGCGAGTGAAATTTTGGTGCCGTGACTCGGATCAGGGGACCTCCCTTGGGAGATCAATCCCCTGTCATCCTGCTCTTTGCTCCATGAGAAATATCCACCTATGACCTCTGGTCCTCAGACCAACCAGCCCAAGGAACATCTCACCAATTTTAAATCGGGTAAGCGGCCTCTCTTTATTCTCTTCTCCAACCTCTCTCACTATCCCTCAGCCTCTTTCTCCTTTCAGTCTTGGTGACATACTTCAGTCTCTTCCTTCTCTTAATTTCAGTTCCTTTCCTTTTCTGGTAGAGACAAAGAAGATGTGTTTTATCTGTGAACCCAAAACTCCGGCACCAGTCACGGACTTGGGAAGATAGTCTAACCTTGGTGTTTAGTTGCACGGGGATGCCTGCCTGATTATTCACCCACATTTCAGAGGTGTCTGACCACATGGGGATGCCTGCCTTGGTCCTTCACCCTCAGCAGCAAGTACCACTTTTCTAGGGGACAAGAACCCTCTGACCTCTTCTCTCCATGTCTGTACCCCTTCTCTACTTTTCTAGGGGGCAAGAACTCCCCAACCCCTTCTCTCCATGTCTCTACCCCTTCTCCACTTTCCTGAGGGCCAAGCACTCCCCACCCCTTCTCTCCGTGTCTCTACCCTCTCTTTTCTCTGGACTTGCCTCCTTCACTACAGGCAACCTTCCACCCTCCATTTCTCCTTCTCCCTTAGCCTGTGTTCTCAAAGACTTAAAACCTCTTCAACTCACACCTGACCTAAAACTAAATACCTTATTTTCTTCTGCAATGCCACCTGACCCCAACACAAACTCGACAGTGGTCCCAAATAGCCAGAAAATGGCACTTTCAATTTTTCCATCCTACAAGATCTAAATAATTATTGTCATAAAATAGGCAAACGGTCTAAGATGCCTGATGTCCAAGCATTCTTTTACACATCGGTCCCTCCATAGTCTCTGTTCCCAACGCAACTCATCCCAAATCTTCCTACTTTCCCTCCCACCTGTCCCCTCAGTCCCAACCCCAAGCGTCGCTGAGTCTTTCCTCTTTCCAATCTTCCTTTTCTACAGACCCATCTGACCTCTCCTCTGCTCCCCAGGCTGCTCCTCGTCAGGCCAAGCTAGGTCCCAATTCTTCCTCAGCCTCTGCTCCTCCACCCTATAATCCTTTTATCACCTCCACTCCTCACACCTGGTCCAGCTTACCGTTTCATTCCACAACTAGCCCTCCCCCACCTGCCAAGCAATTTCCTCTTAAAAAGGTGGCTGGAGCTAAAGGCATAGTCAAAGTTAATGCTCCTTTTTCTTTATCCAACCTCTCCCAAATCAGTTAGCATTTAGGCTCTTTCATCAAATATAAAAACTCAGCCCAGTTCATGGCTCCTTTAGCAGCAACCCTGAGATGCTTTACAGCCCTAGACCCTAAAAGGTCAAAAGGCTGCCTTATTCTCAATATAATTTTATTACCCAGCCCACTCCCAACACTAAATAAAACTCCAAAAATTAAATTCCAGCCCTCAAACCCCACAACAAGACTTAATTAACCTCACCTTCAAAGTGTACAATAGTAAAGTAGAGGCAACCAAGTAGCAATGTATTTCTGAGTTGCAATTTCTTGCTTCCACTGTGAGACAAACCCCAGCCATATCTCCAGCACACAAGAACTCCAAACACCTGAACGGCAGCTGTCAGGGGTTCCTCCAGGCCCACCTCCCCCAGGAGCTTGCTACAAGTGCCAGAAACCTGGCCACTGGGCCAAGGAATGCTCACAGCCCCAGATTCCCCCTAAGCCATGTCCCATCTGTGCGGGACACCACTGAAAATCAGACTGTTCAACTCACCTGGCAGCCACTCCCAGAGCCCCTGAAACTCTAGCCCAAGGCTCTCTGACTGACTCCTTCCCAGATCTTCTCAGCTTAGTGCATGAAGACTGATGCTGCCCAATTGCTTCGGAAGCCCCCTAGACTATCACAGATGCTGATCTTTGGGTAATTCTCACAGTGGAGGGTAAGTCCTTCCCCTTCTTAATCAATACAGAGGCTACCCACTCCACATTACCTTCTTTTCAAGGGCCTTCTTCCGTTGCCTCCATAAGTGTTGTGGGTATTGATGGCCAGGCTTCTAAACCCCTTAAAACTCCCCAACTCTGGTGCCAACTTAGACAAAACTCTTTTAAGCACTCCTTTTAGTTATCCCCACCTGCCCAGTTCCCTTATTAGACCAAGATATTTTAACTAAATTATCTGCTTCCCTGACTATTCCTGGACTATAGCCACACCTCATTGCTGCCTTTTCCCCCAGTTTAAAGCCTCCTTCACATCCTCCCCTTGTATCTCCCCACCTTAGCCCACAATTATAGGACACCTCTACTCCGTCCTTGGCAACTGATCATGCACCCCTTACCATCTCATTAAAACCTAATCACCCTTACCCCTCTCTATGCCAATATCCCATCCCACAGCATGCTTTAAAAGGATTAAAGCCTGTTATCACTCACCTGCTACAGCATGGCCTTTTAAATCCTATAAACTCTCCTTACAATTCCCCCATTTTACCTGTCCTAAAACCAGACAAGCCTTACAGGTTAGTTCAGGATCTGTGCCTTATCAACCAAATTGTTTTGCCTATCCACCCTGCGGCGCCAAACCCATATACTCTCCTATCCTCTATACCTCCCTCTACAACCCATTATTCTGTTCTGGATCTCAAACTTGCTTTCTTTACTATTCCTTTGCACCCTTCATCCCAGCAGCCTCTCTTCACTTTCATTTGGACTGACCCTGACACCCATTAGGCTCAGCAAATTACCTAAGCTGTACTGCTGCAAGGCTTCACAGACAGCTCCCGTTACTTCAGTCAAGCCCAAGTTTCTTCCTCATCTGTTACCTATCTTGGCATAATTCTCACACGTGCTCTCCCTGCTGTTCGTGTCTGACTAATCTCCCACACTCCAATCCCTTCTACAAAACAACAACTCCTTTCCTTCCTAGGCATGGTTAGTGCAGTCAGAATTCTTACACAAGAGCCAGGACCGCACCCTGTAGCCTTTCTGTCCAAACAACTTGACCTTGCTGTTTTAGCCTAGCCCTCATGTCTGCATGCGGCAGCTGCCACTCCCTTAATAGTTTTAGAGGCCCTCAAAATCACAAACTATGCTCAACTCACTCTCTACAGTTCTCATAACTTCCAAAATCTATTTTCTTCCTTATACCTGCCGCATATACTTTCTGCTCCCCAGCTCCTTCAGCTATATTCACTCTTTGTTGAGTCTCCCACAATTACCATTGTTCCTGGCTGAGACTTCAATCCGGCCTCCCACATTATTCCGGATACCACACCTGACCCTCATGACTGTATCTCTCTGTTCCACCTAACATTCACCCCATTTCCCCATATTTCCTTCTTCCCCATTCCTCACCTTGATCACATTTAGTTTATTGATGACAGTTCCACCAGGCCTAATCACCACACACCAGCAAAGGTAGGCTATGCTATAGTACAAGCCACCAGCCCACCTCTTAGAACCTCTCATTTCTTTTCCATTGTGGAAATCTATCCTCAAGGAAATCACTTCTCAGTGTTCCATCTGCTATTCTACTACTCCTCAGGGATTATTCAGCCCCCCTCCCTTCCCTACACATCAAGCTCAGGGATTTGCCTCCACCTAGGACTGGCAACTCTTAACTCCCTCTTAGAGTGGATAGATGATCTTTGCTGGCAGGGGACCCTCCAATAATATCACCCTGATGAAGTTCTATGCTTTACTTTTATACTCACACTTATTCTCATTCCCATTCTTGTGCCATCCTCTACCTCTCCCCAGCTATCTCCACCACACTATCAACCTTACTCATTCTCTCCTAGCCATTTCTAACCCCTCCTTAGTGAACAACCACTGGCTTTGCCTTTCCCTTTCTTCCAGCGCCTACACAGCTGTCCCCACCTTACATGCAGACTGGGCAATATCTCCTGTCTCCCTAAACCTCTGAACTTCCTTTAATAGCCCTCACCTTTACCCTCCTGAAGAACTCATTTACTTTCTATACAGGTCCAGTAAGACCTCCCCAGGCATGTCACATCAGCAAGCTGCCACCTTCCTCCGCACTTACTTAAAAAACCTTTCTCCTTATATCAACTCTACTCCCCCCATATTTGGACCTCTCACAACACAAATTACTACTCCTGTGGCCGCTCCTTTAAGTAACTCTCGGCAAAGACTCACTGGAATTCCCCTACGTAACCTTTCACCTTCTCGATGTTCCTTTACTCCTCATCTCCAAAGCCCAACTACACACATCACTGAAACAATTGAAGCCTTCCAGCTCCATATTACAGACAAGCCCTCGGGCAATACTGGCAAATGTAAAAATATTAGCAGTAATTATTGCCTAGGAAGACACACTGTATTTCACTCCATCCTTGGCTACCTTCCCTTTGTTCGTCAGACTCTCCTCCCAGACCCTCTTCTTGTTTACTTATACCCAGCCCCGAAAATAACAGTGAAAGTTTGCTCATAGACACTCGACGTTTTCTCATACACCATGAAAATCTAACCTCCCCCTCTACACAGTTACCTCATTAGTCCCCATTACAACCTCTGATGGCTGCCGCCCTAGCTGGATCCCTAGGAGTCTAGGTACAAGACACCCCTTTCAGCACTCCTTCTCATCTTTTTACCTTGCATCTCCAGTTTTGCCTCGCACAAGGTCTCTTCTTCCTCTGTGGATCCTCTACCTACATGTGTCTACCTGCTTATTGGACAGGCACATGCACACTAGTTTTCCTTACTCTCAAAATTCAATCTGCAAGTGGGACCGAAGAACTCCCTGTTCCCTCATGACACCGACACGACAAAAAAAGAGTTATTCCACTAATTCCCTTGCTTGTCGGTTTAGGACTTTCTGCCTCCACTATTGCTCTCAGTACTGGAATAGCAGGTATTTCAACCTCTGTTACGACCTTCTGTAGCCTCTCTAATGACTTCTCTGCTAGCATCACAGACATATCACAAACTTTATCAGTTCTCCAGGCCCAAGTTGACTTTTTAGCTGCAGTTGTCCTCCAAAACCGCCAATGCCTTGACTTACTCACTGCTGAAAAAGGAGGACTCTGTATATTCTTAAATGAAGAGTATTATTTTTACGTAAATCAATCTGGCCTGGTGTATGACAACGTAAAAAAAAACTCAAGGATAGAGTCCAAAAACTTGCCAACCAAGGAAGTAATTACGCTGAACCCTCTTAGGCACTCTCTAATTAGATGTCTTGGGTCCTCCCAATTCTTAGTCCTTTAATACCTGTTTTTCTTCTTCTATTATTCCATTTAGTTTTTCAATTCATACAAAACCATATCCAGGCCATCACCAATAATTCTACATAACAAATGTTTCTTCTAACAACCTGGCAATATCACCCCTTACCATAAAGTCTTCCTTCAGTTTAATCTCTCCCACTCTAGGGTCCCACGCCACCCCTAAACCTGCTCGAAGCAGCCCTGAGAAACATTGCCCATTATCTCTCTATACCACCCCCAAAAATTTCACCATCCCAACACTTTACCACTATTTTGTTTTATTTTTCTTATTAATATAAGAAGACAGGAATGTCAGGCCTCTGAGCCCAAGCTAAGCCATCATATCCCCTGTCATCTGCAGGTACACATCCAGATGGCCTGTTCCTGCCTTAACTGATGACATTACCTTGTGAAGTTCCTTCTCCTGGCTCATCCTGGCCCCAAAGCTCCCCTGCTGAGCACCTTGTGACCCCCCACCCCTGCCCACCAGAGAACCCCCCTTTTTCCTTTACCTACCCAAATCGTATAAAACGGCCCCACCCCTATCTCCCTTCACTGACTCTTTTCAGACTCAGGCCGCCTGCACCCAGGTGATTAAAAAGCTCTATTGCTCACACAAAGCCTGTTTGGTGGTCTCTTCACACGGACGCGAGTGAAAGTTAGCATAAAAGGTTTTTGCAACTAGCCAAGTAAAAAATAATAAACATACTGAAGTCAAAAGCATACCCTGGCTATTTCATATCTACGTGAGATGTAATTATCAAATCTGGACCGAAAAAGAAAGCAAAATATTCCCATTTAAAGTTAATGAAATTCACTGACTAACCCAGCCACTGAAATTAAAAGGCACATGCTCATCTAGAGTGCCTAGACTGGATAGTGAACTTCCCCCTCATATCCAAGTGGCCTCCCATTGCAATCTGGCTGGCATTGCAATGGCAATTTCTATAACTGCTGCAGAACTGGAGTCACATGAGGGAGATGAGAAAACCATGAAATTATATGCCTCCTGTACATACTACCTATAATACCTACCCTTTGTTCTCTTCTATCTTTACTCCTAAATATTAGATCGATCTGCTGGTATTTCCCTTCATGTCACCTCCTCACATCCAAAAGCAGAAAGAAGCTGACAAAACATTGGCTTCACCATAAACACTTACAGAGACTTTTTAAAATACAGGCATGCCTGATTTTACTGCACTTCACTTTATTGTGCTTTTTCGCACAAATTGAAGGCTTGTGCCAACCCTGTGTTGAGCAAGTCTATTCGTGGCATTTTTTCAGCAGTATGTGCTCACTTTATGTCTCTGTGTCACATTTTAGTAATTCTTGCAACATTTTAAGCTTTTTCATTATTATTATCGCTGTTATGGTGAACTGTATGTAACCAGTGGTCTTTAATGTTAATACTATTATTCTTTGAGGGTGCTATGAACCACTCTCATATAAGGTGGCAAACTTAATCAATAAATGTTGTGTGTGTTATGTGGTTCCAGCAACCATCAGTTCCTCTGTTTCTCTTCCTCTACTTTTCCCTGAAACAGACCGTACAGCACTCCTTCTCATCTTTTTACTTTACATCTCCAGTTCTGCCTCGCATAAGTTCTCTTCTTCCTCTGTGGATCCTCTACCTACATGTGTCTACCTGCTTATTGGAGGTCTCCCTTTTCCCTGAAACACAACACCATTGAAATTAGGCAAATTAACAACTGCGCAAGACCTCTAAGTGTTCAAATAAAAGGAAAAGTCTCACGTCTTTCACTTTAAATCAAAAGCTTAAGTTGAACTTTTAAAATGATTAAGCTCAGTAAAGAAGGCATGTTGAAAGCCAAGACAGATCAAGGACTTGGCCTCTTGCATCAAATACTTAGCCAAGCTGTGAAAAAAGAAAGGAAATGCTCTTGAAAGAAATCAAAAGTTCTACTCCAGGGAACACACAAATGGTAAGAAAATGAAACAGCCTTATTGCTGATATGGAGAAAGTTTCAGTGGTCTGGACAGAATATCAAACCAACCACAATATTCCTTTAAACCAAACACTAATCCAGAACAACGCTCTGATTTTCCTCAGTTCTATGAAGCAGTAAGGAAACTGCAGAGGAAAAGTTTGAAGCTATTTGAGGTTTTGTTCATGAGGTTTAAGGGAAGAAACTGTCTCTATTACATAAAAGTGCAAAGTGAAGCTGCAAGTGCTGATGTAGAAGCTGCATCAATTTATCCAGAAGATCTAGCAAGGATAATTTTATGATGGTGGCTACACCAAACAAAAAAAAAGTAATATAGACAAAACAAAACAACCTTATATTAGTGGAAGATGCCATCGAGGTCTTTCATAGCTACAGAGAAGTCAATGCCCAACTTCAAAGTTTTAAAGGACAGGCTGACTCTCACAGTAGAAGCTAGTGCATCTGGTGACTCTAAGTGAAAGCCAATTTTCAGCTACCATTCCAAAATTGAGGACCCTCAATAATCCTGCTAAATCTACTCTACCTGTGCTGTACACATGGAATAGCAAAGCCTGGATGACAGCACATCTGTTTACATTATGATTTACTGAATATTTTAAACCCACTGTTAAGAACTGCTGCTCAGAAAAAAAAGTCCCTTTCAAAATATTACTGGTCACTGACAATGCACCTGGTTATCCAAGTGCTCGAATGGAGATGTACAAGGAAATTAGTGTTGTTTTCATCCCTGCTAACACAACATCAAGTCTGCAGCCCACGGATCAGGAGTAATTTTGACTTGCAAATCTTATTATTTAAGAAATATATTTCATGAAGCTACAGCTGCCATAGATTATGATTTCTCTGATGAATCTGGGCACAGTAAATTGAAAGTCTTCTGGAAAGTCTTCCCCATTCTAGGTGCCATTAAGAACATTCATGATTCATGGGAAGAGGTCAAATTATCAACATTAACAGGAGTTTGGTACTAGATTCCAACCCTCATGGATGACTGTAAGAGGATTAAGATTTTAGTGGAGGAATTAACTGCAGATGTGGTAGAAATAGCAAGAGAACTAGAATTGTAAGTGGAGCCTCAAGATGTGACTGGATTGCTGCCATTCCTGATAAAACTTGAACAAGATGAGAATTTGCTTCTTACAGATGAGCAGAGAAAGTTGTTTCTTGAGATGAAATCTACTCCCGGTGAAGAAGAACTCTAGTAAATCATTGTTAAAATGACAACAAAGGATTTAGAATATTATATAAACTTAGTTGATGCAACAGTGGCAGAGTTTGAGAGCACTGACTTCAATTCTGAAAGAAGTTCTACTGTGGGTAAAATGATATTAAACAATATTGTACATGACAGAGAAATATTTTATGAAAGGACAAGTCAATTGATGTGGCAAATTTCATTGTTGTCTTACTTTAAGAAATTGCCACAGCCACCCCAACCTTTAGCAACCACCACCATGATCAGTCAGTAGCCATCAACATCAAGGTAAGACCCTCCACCAACAAAAAGATTATGACTCTCTGAAGGCTCCAATGATGATTAGCATATTTTAGCAATAAATTTTTTTTTAATTAAGGTAGGTACATTGTTTTCTTTAGACATAATGCTATTGCACACATAGTGAACTACAGCATAATATAAATATAACTTTTATATGCACTAGGAAGCCAAAAGAATTGTGTGACTCATTTTATTGTAATATTAACTTTCTTGCAGTGGTCTAGACTGAACTCAAAATACCTCCAAGGCATGCCTGTAATTGATCAATGTCCTAGTTGCCAGATAGAAACTGCTGTAAGCAGACAGGATAAATCTTTTATCTGTTTAGTATAGGCTTCCTTTCCTGAACAATTTTTATTGTCATTGGAACGTCTCATTTAAATGTATCAGATTTTGACTATTTAAAGAAATAATAAGCAAGTACAATTTTATATTAATTCTCATTATTATAACTGGTTCTAGTGTTAACGTTCTCTGTTCAGCACAGTGTATCCCAAAGTGTGGACCTAAGACCATATTAAACATCAGCATTGTTTGGAGTAAGGAGAAGCTTATTAGAAATGCAGATTCCTGGGTCCCTACCTACTGAATCAGAATCTCTTGGCAAGGACAATAGTAATCTCCATTGTTAATAAACAGTCCCAACGATCTTTATGCACCAAAATTTGAGTTTCGGTCAAGTAAATGAATCCTTACACCCCTTAAAAAAAAAAAAAAGAGAAACTCTCTATGAAGTGTCACCACAAATAAGGAAATTATAGATAATTACATTTCATCAGATTGTAAATGTACAAAAGAGGCCAACTGGACAAAATATGCTGAGTTCCTATTACTCCATGCTGCACCTTGTATTTACTCTTGAGTGCAGCACTCACCACAATGTTTTGTCTCATCATATATTTGATATATTTATTTTCCCTCCTTGACTATTAGCTATTACAGAGAAGTAACAATGTCTTCCATTATTTTCTTAGTGTCAAAAAATAGTGTCAATTATATGTACTGAAATGAAAGAATAAATATTTGTCTAGTAAGTAAGCTTATTGAGATATAAGAGTTACCTTGAGAAACTCCATTTAAAGTTGCCAGAAGAGCAATACATTACATTTCATTGAATCTAACATGCCACTGATTGTAAAACACACCATTATTTTATGTACTACTAAAAAGAAAAACTCAGGAAAGCAAATATGACACCACTATTGATTGTAAGATACACTCCACTTTCAAGGCTAATAAAAACGTGGAAAAGTGTGTCTTACTGTTAATGAAATAGGTTACACAGTGTATGGCACCCTGATAGGCATAAGGAGTAAACACAAGTCAACAGGAAATGGTTTTCTTGACTGTATTGTCTATTCATTCCTGTTTCACCATATTACCATGTAAAGCAAGTAGGGTTGATATGTCTTCAAGAACCATAGTCTGAGATTTTCTACTGAAAGATATTTTCCCATTCTACACTAGCCAAAGTAAATACAATTTATCAGAAAACATGGGTCTCAACAGACACTGATTCATTGATTATCCAAATAGAGCACTTGTCTCTCCATTCAGCATGCATTTTTTTCAGGCCACAGAGTTCTGTAATATGAGCCTTAACTTGTACTCAGTGTTTAAATGGGAATAATAAACATAAGTGGGTGGGCCAGGGATAGAAGCCATCTATTTAAATAAATTTTAAACCTAATTAGGTAACTAATTGTGCATCAGAACTTAGTTGGTGTACAACATGTCATGTATGGTTAATGGTGATTTATTCTAAAATTCTTTAGATTGCTTTGTTCTCCTTTTCAATGAGTCAAATCACTAAAAGACAGCTTTAATTTTGACAATGTTCTCTCTTTTAATCATTTTCTGTCTATGAAATTTGCAGAAATTTTAAAATATCATGAAATAGAACCCAATGTTAGAAAAATGAAAAGTAAGAAAATTTGCTGTATAAAGCCCCCCTGGAGCCTTATATGTGGCACAGAATTGAAGCAGTAAATTCTGGGCCACATTGACCAAACACATAGTACTACACTGGTAATTATCAATATTGCAACACAAAAGAAGCATTGTGTGAATAAAACATCTTACAGGCCTACATAGCATGCTAGTAAATAAACTCTTTTAATATAAATAATTTCCCAAATTAAACTTTTAAAGCACATGAGGGCAAAGACAGTAATTAATTAAACTAGTTTTTACTCAACTGGCCCAACAAGGAGACAGAATTATGGTATTGAGGAAATAACAGGTAACTCATCTTTTAAAGTGCACTTGAATCAGCTCTAGTGGACAAGGCTTAAGATCTTGGTCTCCCTATCCATCTTTTTTCTTAAATAACTGGGGAAGTGAAGAGGCAGCAGGGATAGTGCTAACATTTGGGTACTAAGAGGATGCCTGCCTTCCCAGATAATGGCCTGACTGAGCATTCAAGGAACTAAGGAGAGAACATGAAAGACTCTTCTCCCTCTTACTCTCCATTGCTGTCTCCTCACTAGTCAGTGGCCCATGGTACTGAACTTTACCCTTTATTTACCAGCCTCTCTGTTATCTCCAACCAGTATTCTTCACTCATGAAACCAATCTCCTTCTTTTATTGTGTAGCCTTAAGAGGAAAGCTTGAAATCTGATTTTTTATTCCAGCCTCACCACTGAACATATTCTGTGAATTTAGGCAAGTTCTTCCTCCTCTGAGGCTCATATTTCTGATCTGTATAGTACCTACTTCACAAACTTGTTATAAACATTAAGTAAGATAATGTATGTGAGTAATTAGCACCATGCCAACACATAGACTGAAACTCATCCAACAAGTATTTTTTAAGAGCCTGTTCTTCAACACTCAAACTGGGTTAGAATGTAGGTGAGCTAAAGATGGAATAGGGAGCCAAACATATTTGGCACCTATCCTTGTGGATACCCTATTAGACCTTTTTAGGCCTTAGGGTCTAGTGTGGGACAAGTAAACAATTCTAATAAATCATGTTCATGCTCTAATAACAAGATTACAGTGAGCTTTGTGAGGTCCCTGCATTGGTCTAGCAAGAGGCAAGATAAGTTACCTAAAATACAAGTAAAGTTGGCCTGGCCCGCTAGGGCAGGAAAAATTGTTCCAGGCAGAGAAAACAGTTGAATGAAGGTAGTGCTTACTTCAGAATGTGAAAGAAGTTGTGTTTATAAGGGGTTGGCAGCTTCAACACAGTATGTGAAAAAAAAAAACGGGCTAAAATAGAAAATACGAATTTCTTAAAGAATTCAGACTTTGTTGTAAAGCAGTGATAATATGATTTTGGATATTTGTCTCCTCCATATCTAATGTTGAATTGTAATCTCCAATGTTGAAAGTGGGTCCTGGTGGGAGGTGTTTGGATCCCAGAGGTAGATCCCTCATGAATGGCTTGGTGCCATCCTGATGATAATAAGTGAGTTCTCGCTCTTCAGTTCATGCAAGATCTGATTGTTTAAAAGAGTGTGGCACCTTCCCCTCTTCTCTCTTGCTCCCACTCTCACCACATGACATATTGGCTCCTCTTTTGCCTTCCACCATCACTGAAGGCTTCCTGAGGTCTCACCAAAAGCCAACCAGATGCTGACACCATGCCCTCTGTATAGCTGGTGGAACTGTGACGTACTTAAACCACTTTTCTTCATAAATTACCCAGTCTCAGGTATTCCTTTATAGCAGTGCAAAAACAGACTATTGCAAGTGGGAAACAAAAAACAAAGAAGATTTTAAATCAAAGAGGAGCATGAATCAAATTCTAGAACAATCACTCTTGCTTTAGTTTCAGATATAGATCACAAAGGGCAAGCCTGAAGGGAGGGATTTCAGCTGGAAGACACATTATTGCAGAAAAGACTGAATGGATGAATGGAGACATGGCCTGGGGTAGAACAAGTGTAAATAGATGGAGATGGATGTGTAAAAATGATTGAGGGTAGAACACAATAGATAATTATGGTTTTTTTAAACATGTGGGAGAGGAAAGGGGTAGAGAGGAGGCAGAAACATGATGTAAATTGAGAAGTCCAGGAGTCAGGCTTCAACGGAAAAGCAGTCTGAAGGAGTTCAGTTTTAGATATTCTTGAAGTTCCCAGAATTATTAAAATGCCTCTCAGGAGGCAGATGAATACTCCATGAGGAGATAACCCACTGGCAGTTGGTTGGCAGTTGGATGGCAGTTGGATATATGGGAGCAGAGTTTAGTAGAAACTTTGGGACAGTGTCAATATTATTGTTATTTTAATCTGTTTAATCCATTAACTCATGCCAGGTCTTTGTTTAAGGTGATCTTCTGAGCCTAGCAGTTCACGTCATACCTTCTTAGGCTATTGGAGTTCAAAAAATGGCAAAATACTGCTATAAAGGTAATGAGAAAAGCATCTAAGTGTTTGCTGACTCTGGTCCCAGGACCCCTAAAATTTTTCTGAGGAATGGTTTTCCTTATCTCAGTATGCAAAGGCAGCCAACTACATTTGTGGTAGAAAAAGCTGATTTTGTTCAATATATGCTCTATAAATCTGCCATTTGGTCACATGTCTCCATCTAAATAAATCTGAAAAGGCCGCCATCACAGATTACCTCAGCTCACATTTGGCTTTTGTCAAATGTGGTCTGAGGAGAAAAAAATGAAAACTGGAGACTTTCTATGCTGAGAAACTTAAAGAACAAGCTGGATTCTCTCTGTACTCTAAAAGGAAAGCAGATGTGCAGCACAGAAAACTTGATGGAAATATTCTGCCGAGAGCTCCTGCACAAATGGAACAGGACATAAAAGAGTGTGTGCTGATCAGCACACAATTGCAAGCAGAAACTAGAGCTATCCTTATTCATTTTTCACTCTGGAAGGCTCTGCCAGGTACTCTATAACCATGAACAATTTCTTTGCCAGTTGCGTCAGGTGCATAAGAAAATGTTTTCATAAACATCCTAGTAACAGATTTTCCTTCAATGTTTGCCATGTCCTTTTGGATTTAATCAATGCTTTGCCTTTGAAATTCATTTTCTGAGTTTTAGTCCATGAACAGCACTTAGATTCAGAACCAGCCTGTATTTCCCTTGGCAAAGGCTGTCTGTTAAGATTCTTCTTGGCCTCTCTGTGCAGCATTCCTTCCTTCTGGGTATAGTGCAGGATCCTTTCTGGAATGAGGGTCTCATGACCTACAATCAAACAAGGTAGGTTAGATAATTTCTTTATGGACATTTCCACTCAGAAAGGCAAGGGAAAGTTAGAGCGGTAATTTTAGGCTTTATGGCTGGCTTTGAGGAAAGAGATTTCTGTTTCTGTGACCCACTTTGGGAAAGAGGGATTCTAGTTTCTATTTTGCCTCTGGGGAGAATGAGGAGTGAGAGACAGGAGGTCAGGAGAAGATCAGGGAAAAACTTTGCTACTGAGGCTGCTTCTGAGCCCCTGACTTTGGGAGTATCATTTTCTGAACCCCAACAATGACTACCAATTGTTGAGAGTTTCCTACATAGCAGGACTTTGCAAGTTTTCTGAGAGCATAACATTTTTTAAAAATCCCATAAAAATGCTATGAGATTGATATTTATTTTAAGCATCTTATTTACTCTTTTGGTGAGGAAGAGATTCCCACCCTAGGGTTATGAGGATGGCTGAACACACAAAACCTGACACTGAAAAGATGAGACAGAGAGACAGCAGGTTATTAGTCACACATACCCTCAGCCCAGTGGAGAAGGGAGCCACATGCTATACAGGATTACATGGGGGTTGCACTCAGGAACAGAGTGAAAAACCAAGTGCTACGGCAGGCAAGCTTGGGAGTAACAAGAGGATGAGGTACCCCTGGTTCCTATGAAGGATGCGATTGACTTCTTCGAATAATTATGCAAGCTGGTAAGGAACTGAAACCCACAAAGGTAGCAGAAATGAGATCTCATCTATTTGATAAGGAAAGTTGTTTCGCTAGAGGGCCTTATCCATGGAGCAGAGTGGGGAGGGGAACTTGGAATTAATGTATTTGAGACCCTTCTAATTTCACCAGATGTCAAGGCATCACATAATGTTAAATCTTAATTTTAGGCATTACATCATAGTATTATTCTCATTATCATATCCAGAAACTGAAATTCAGGGAATTTAATAATGTGCTGGGACAACATAGGTGACAAATGATACAGCTAGGATTTTAGCCCAAGATTCTTGATCTCTAAAGGTGAAGAAGTATTTATTTCTTGTCTTAGGTAAATATTTTGTGATATAATTTCAAGCTTGCTCTATCTTCTTTCTGAGATATTATAGAATACTCTATATAGAAATCTAATTACATTGGCTTTACTTTAAAAAAAGATAAACATCTGAATCCTGCTGAGAAGTTCTGGAAGGCAGAATAATACACTCCCCCTATCCCCAGAGATGTCCTAATCCCTAGAACCCGTGAATATGTTACCTTTCATGGCAAAAGGAACGTTGAAAATATGATTAAGTTAAGGATCTTGAGATGCGAGATCATTCTGGATTAGCCAGGTGGACCTAATGTAGTCACATAACGATGCTTGTAAGTGAAAGAAGCAGGAGAGTCAGAAGAGACATGATGACAGAAGCAGAGGTCAGAGTCCAGTAGTTGCTGGCCAAGGGCCAGGAGCCAAAAAAGGCAGGAAGCTCTAGAAGCTGGAAAAAAACAAAGAAGCAGATTTTTCCCTAAAGCCTCCAGAAGGAATCAGCCCTGCCAACATTTTTACTTTAGCCCTGCAATACCCATTTCAGATGTCTGGCCTCCAGAACCGTAAGATAATAAATTCATCTTGTTTTTAAGCCATTACATTGGTAGTAATTTATTACAGCAAAACAGGAAGATAATACAGCAATGGTGAGCCTCAATGCTTGTTGCAATATTTGTTTTTATGTTCTTCCCACATCTCCAATTTCTTCTTAGGACATTTTGGTATTCAAGAAGCATAGCATCTGCTTCTAAGGCCTCTCATAGACCCTTTCAATGTCTATGTCTGCTCTACTTCCCAAAATTCTATTACGTCTCCAGGATCACATTTAATATTATTACTCCTTCACATCACCTCCTATTTTCTTCTCAAGGGTTCTAGTCCCCATGTTATTTCTGCTTTCTACTTACTTTAATGTGAACCTCGGGTCTTTTTACCTTTCATTTCCACTGCACTGATTTCTTCTGTGCTTCTTTTATCCACTTCGATGCTTCTTATCCAACTCTGATCTACTCTTGTTCATCTCAGGTATCAGCTTAAATGTTATTTCCTCAGGGAAGACTTCCTTGTACCCTAGACAAGCTCAGAACCACACGTTATACAATCTTGTCATAGTTTTTGCAGCAGTACAATTTACTGAATACTTTTTTGTTTTTTACATTCTTCCTAGAATTTCTTTTTTTTTTTTTTTTTTAATTATACTTTAAGTTCTGGGGTACATGTGCACATTGTGCAGGTTTGTTACATATGTATACATGTGCCATGCTGGTGTGCTGCACCCATTAACTCGTCATTTACATTAGGTATATCTCCTAATGCTATCCCTCCCCACTCCCCCCACCCGACAACAGGCCCTGGCGTGTGATGTTTACCTTCCTGTGTCCAAGTATTCTCGTTGTTCAACTCCCACCTATGAGTGAGAACACACGGTGTTTGGTTTTTTGTCCTTGCAATAGTTTGCTGAGAATGATGGTTTCCAGCTTCATCCATGTCCTACAAAGGACATGAACTCATCATTTTTTATGGCTGCATAGTATTCCATGGTGTATATGTGCCACATTTTCTTAATCCAGTCTATCATTCTTGGACATTTGGGTTGGTTCCAAGTCTTTGCTATTGTGAATAGTGCCACGATAAACATACATGTGCATATGTCTTTATAGCAGCATGATTTATAATTGTTTGGGTATATACCCAGTAACGGGATGGCTGGGTCGAATGGCATTTCTAGTTCTAGATCCTTGAGGAATCACCACACTGACTTCCACAATGGTTGAACTAGTTTACAGTCCCAGCAACAGTGTAAAAGTGTTCCTATTTCTCCACATCCTCTCCAGCACCTGTTGTTTCCTGACTTTTTAATGATTGCCATTCTAACTGGTGTGAGATGGTATCTCATTGCGGTTTTGATTTGCATTTCTCTGATGCCCAGTGATGATAAGCATTTTTTCACGTGTCTGTTGGCTGCATAAATGTCTTCTTTTGAGAAATGTCTGTTTATATCCTTCACCCACTTTTTGATGGGTTTTTTTTTTTCTTGTAAGTTTGTTTGAGTTCTTTGTAGATTCTGGGTATTAGCCCTTTGTCAGATGAGAAGATTGCAAAAATTTTCTCCCATTCTGTAGGTTGCCTGTTCACTCTGATGGTAGTTTCTTTTGCTGTGCAGAAGCTCTTTCATTTAATTAGATCCAATTTGTCAATTTTGGATTTTGTTGCCATTGTTTTGGTGTTTTAGACATGAAGTCCTTGCCCATGCCTATGTCCTGAATGCTATGGCCTAGGTTTTCTTCTAGGGTTTTTACGGTTTTAGATCTAACATTTAAGTCTTGAATCTTGAATTAATCTTGAATTAATTTTTGTATAAGGTGTAAGGAAGGGATCCAGTTTCAGCTTTCTACATATGGCTAGCCAGTTTTCCCAGCACCATTTATTAAATAGGGAATCCTTTCCCCATTTCTTGTTTTTGTCAGGTTTGTCAAAGATCAGATGGTTGTAGATCTGTGGTATTACTTCAGAGGGCCCTGTTCTGTTCCATTGGTCTACATCTCTGTGTTGGTACCAGTACCATGCTGTTTTGGTTACTGTAGCCTTGTAGTATAGTTTGAAGTCAGGTAGCGTGATGCCTCCAGCTTTGTTCTTTTGGCTTAGGATTGTCTTGGCATAGGTCTGTCTTTCTCATTAGACACAATCCCGGTTAGATGATGGTTCATGTCTTATTTACAACTGTATCCCAACATCGAGCCGAGTGTCTCTCACCTAGTATGTAGTCAATAAATAGTTGTTGAACCAAAGAATGAATAAATATAAAGCCTCATTGATAGTTCCTGTAACTCAGAAGAAAATGCAACTCTTCTTTATCCCAATACTGAAAGTAAAATTTTCCTAATGATCATAATCTAAAGGACATATATACATTTAATATAATCAACAACCTTGGTACCATATATGGAATATATTGCATTCAAAACATAGTCAACATTTGTATGCATGTGTTTGTAAAAGTTGAGCATTACTAATCCAAAAATCCAAAATACTCAAAAATCTGACATTTTCTGAGCACTAACATAATGCCACAAAGGGAAAATTTTATAGTTGACCTCATATGATGGGTCATAGTCAAAACACAAGCACACAGCATCGTTTATTCTGTGTCTCCAAGGAAAAATATACTCTCCCAGCCCCATTCAGCTGTTATATATATTTTCCATACATGCCCAGAATCCCTCACACAAGCAGGAACACAAATAGTAATAAGATGATATGCATCGAGGCTGGACATGCTGCAAGTTCTCCGTGATTTCCCAAATGGATCCAAGACCTATGAACATTACTAACTGTATATAGGTCTTATTCTTAGGCTATCTGGTATAAATATATTGTGGAAAATGTCAAAACATTCTGCAGATACAGCTATCAGTAATAGTGATAAGAAAAAGAAGCAGCATTTATGTTTATGTTTATCTATAGCACAGAAAGTCAAGCTGTTGGACAAACCAGATAGCAGTGTAAGTGTGAAACATCTTACAGAAGAGTATGGTGTTGAAATGACCTCTGTATATTACCTGAAGTAAAGAGAAGGTTAAACTAAAGAGAAAGTTTCACTATGCTGAAGGTGATAAACAAAAGTTAATTTTTAAAAATAGAAAAACACTTCATAAAGCTAAAATGAAGATCTTGATTGTGTACTAAAAGGTGGATCTGTCAGCATCACAGTGAATACATGCCACTTAATGGTGACACTGATCATGAAACAAGCAAAGATCTAGCATGGTAAACTGAAAATTAAATGCAACTATGAATATTAAACAGGCTGATTGCAGAAATTTAAGAAAAGGCATGGTTTAAGTTTTTAAAGATTTGTGGTGATAAAGCAACTGCAGATTATGAAGCAGCAGAGAGATTCATTGATGAGTTTGCCAAGATCATTGCTGATGAAAATCTGACACCACAAGTTATAATGCTGATAAAACATCACTGTTTTGTCATTGTTGCCCTAGGAAGACACTGACTACAGCAGATGAAACAGCCCCTAGAGGAACTAAAGGTGACAAGGACAGAACGGCTGTACTGGGATGTCCTAATGCAGCAGACATGCATAGGTGTAAACTTGCTGTGATAGACAAAAGGTTGGGTCCCCACTGTTTTCAAGGAGTGAATTTTTCTTTTCAGTCCATTATTATTCTAACAAAAAGGTATGGATCACCAGGGACATCTTATCTGACTGGATTCACAAATATTTTGTACAGTGGCTCATGCTCAGTGCAGGGAAGCTGGACTGCATGATGGTTGCAAGATTTTTCTATTGCTTGACAACTGTTCTGCTCATCCTCCAGCTGAAATTCTAATAAAAAATAATGTTTGTGTCATGTATTTTATCCCAAATATGACTTCATTGATTCATCTATGTATCATGGTTTCCTTAAATCGGTGAAGTATAATCATAAAAACACTTTCTTGAACACCATGCTAGCAGCAGTTAACAGAGGCATGGGTGTGGAAGGTTTTCAAAAGGAGTTTAGTATGAAGGATGTCTTTTTTTTTTTTTTTTTTTTGACAGGGTCTCACTCTATCACACAGGCTGGAGTGCAGTGGTGTGATCATGGCTCACTGCAGCCTCAACTTCCCTGGGGTTAAGGTGATCCTCCCACCTTAGTCTCCCAAGCAGCTGGAACTAAAGGCAATTGCCAACATGCCAGGCTAATTTTTGTATTTTTTTTGTAGAGACAGTATTTTGCCACGTTTCCCAGTCTGGTCTCGAACTCCTGGGCTAAAGCCATCTACCCACCTCAGCCTCCCAAAGTGCTAGGATTACTAGCATAGGACACGATGCCCAGTCATGAAGGATGTCTTATATTCTATTGCCAATTATTGGAACACAATGACAAAAGACATTCTTGTGCATGTCTGATACAACCTTTGGCCTGAGACTGTGTTTGGTGATAATGATGAACAAGGTGATGATTTTGAAGGATTTGTAGCATATAAATTCGGACTCAGGAATAATGGTGATGTCAAACAACCACAGATTGTCCTCATGGGTGGCTGAAATAGTGACATCTTTACTTATTGATGGTTAAATGTACACAAACTTTGTTTCATACATAAAACTATTTATAATATTGTATAAAATTACCTTCAGGTTATGTGTATAAGGTATACACAAAACAAATACATTTTGTGTTTATACTTGGGTTCTGGTCCCAAGATATCTCATCATGTATTTTCAAACATTCCAAAATCTGAAAAAAATCCAAAATCCAAAACCCTTCTGGTCCTAAGCATTTCAGATAAGAAATATTCAACATGCATGTGTATAGTGTATACAATAAATTTCACAGGGCCATTCTTTATAATGTTCTGCTATAATGACCACCTACATAGCAAATTAAGTGTCATTGAGTAGTATCAATTCTCATTGAGTAGTATCAATTCTACAGCTCAGCCAATAAAATGTGGTAGAATTTACACCACATTGCACATTTTTGGAATCCAAGACTGACTTGCGATCAGGGCCAGCTTCATGAATGTACAAAGCCCTGCAGTCAGGGGGGCCTCATGCTCAATTTAATGCTCTGTGGTTGCTAACTTGAAATCCTTAATAATTATTGAACAAGAGCTCCACATTTTCATTTTGCACTGGAATTTTCAAATTATGAAGCAAGCCCTGCTCTAATGGATGAATTTATTCTACAGCAGTTTTTAAGATTCCATTATATGTCAAGTACCATTTATGGTGATACAAAATACAAATAAGAGGATGTTCTCAAGTTGGATATAGATAGCCAAACAAAATTTACAAATAATTACAAAATAACATGACAAAGTCTGTAATGGAGCCAAACAAAAAGGACTACAGGAACACTAAGAGATAAGTTAAAAACCCTGCCTGAGAGAATTAAGAAAGGCTTCTCAGAGGAGATAACATTTGAGCTGAGTCCTCAAGAATGAACAGGAATTCTCCAGTGGTAAAGGTCATTATGAATGCGATGATTAGAACTACTTAGTAAGCGTAAAAAAATGAGAAGATAATAAGACTTTCTGCAACTACTTTTCCAGATCAGAGAGTATCTGGTTTATTTCATCACTCCTTAAGAACAAGCCCAAAGGTACTTCCCTACAACAATCCTATTGTCCACTTATTCACAGTTTTAAAAGTCCTGGTCTAATGGAGTACGGAGGAGACAGTGAGCAGTGAGCACACAGGGGATCTGTGAGAGTTGACCAACAAGGACAGAACAGAAGGTGTAGGTATTGCGTGCAGAAAATATAAGAGGCTGCTTGGTACAGCTTTCTAAGAACCCCAAGAATCTTAGCCAGGACACTCACATGGGTCCTCTCTCCTTCTGGGAAACTTCACCAAGATCAGCCCATTGGCTTTTTGGCACCCCTCTGGTAACTTTCTCACTTTCTCCCTGTCCTCCTCATCTTTTAATCAGGGTAATCCTTCCTTCTACAACTTTTTCCAGCGTTCCTCAAAAGGAGATGACCCTGTTTTCCCAAAACCTATTCACTTTTTTCCACAGCATTCTTTTATAGCATATTAAACTCTGAGCCCAAAAGGATATTTGTTTCTTTATCTGTCTAGTATAGCCGAGTAAAAGAAGAAAAACTGAAGAGTTAAGTCCCCATATGAGAGAATCTGCAGCGGATGCTTAGAGCATGAGGTGGGAGATGATTCTGGCTCAAGATCCTTGGGGCAGGTCCCAGGGGTTCTTGATGAGTTCACTCAGCATTAATGAATTATTATGGCTAAGATGGAAACCTCGGTTCTACCTTCTCTGAACACTTGAAACTTTTCCAAAAGAGACACCTAAAGAGGCCTGGTCATCTCTTACAGATCTAGAAGCTTCGGTTCCACTTTTGTGTCCAAGGATTTATCTCAGAGGGAATGGTGATGCCTAAAGCCTGTTCAGAAAGATGTGTAGAAACTTGTGATCCTGAGGAATTATAATAACCTGGATTCACGGCAGGACTTTACATTTCTAAGCCAAATAAATGTCATCTCCTTATGGGAGCAAGGGAAAGTGCCCTAGTTAGGCTGCCAGAGAGCTGAAAGTTTGTCTGCATCCAGACAGCATATTGTTAAATATCATTTTTTGTCCAATATTAGAATCTACAACTTTTAACTGATTCTTGTATCAATGATATACTAGTCTTATAAAACAATTTCAAAGTGGGTATGTTTGTATTTTTTGGAAGAATTTGAAGAAAATTGATTTTAGTTCTAAGTTATATATTGTTCAGAAGACATATTATTGTAAAAATACCAATTTTTGTGCCTCAATCATTCTATAGATTCAGTGCAATCCCAATAAAAATCCAGCATGTTTTTGGTTGATATTAACAAGCTGATTCTAAAATTTATATAGAAATAAAAAAGGCCAAAATTACCCAAGGCCAACTCACAGAAGAACAAAGCTAGAAGACTTTACTGCCACATATCAAGACTTATAAACTATAATGAATAAGACATTGTGGGGCCTGGCATGGTGGCTCACATCTGTAATCCCAGCACTTTGGGAGGCTGAGGCAGGCAGATCACTTGAGATCAGGAGTTCGAGACTAGCCTGGCCAACATGGTGAAACCCCATCTCTACTAAAAATACAAAAATCATCCAGACTTGGTGGTGCACATCTGTAGTCCCAGCCAGTTGGGAGGCTGAGGCAGAAGAGTCGCTTGAACCCAGGAGGCAGAGGCTGCAGTGAGCCGAGATTACGCTGTTGCACTCCAGCCTGGGTGACAAAGCAAGACCCTGTCAAAAAAAAAAAAAAAACAAAAACAAACAAACAAAAAAAACACATTGTGGTATTGGTGCAAGAATAGAAAAAAACTGACCATGGTATGGACACAAGAGCCCAGAATCAGACCCACACATACATATTGTATCGGCCTGCACTCAGGACAGGATCTTTCATATTGCCTGGACCAACTATCTATGCCTTTCTGTCAAAAGGGGAATTGGTTGGAGGGGTCAGGGAGGATGTCACTAATAAGTCCTCTTGATGCACTGTCATGGATGAAAAAGTCAAAGATCGTAGGACTATCTGAAAAAACAAGTATGTCCAGCTGCAGACATGAAGAGAAAATAGCAGATCTATGGCAAAATGTTGCCTCCATGCAATACCACTCTTGTGGGTGCACTGCCAACCACTGGTGGGGGCCTAGAGCTACTGTTGTTCAGCTGAGACAGCAATCAGAAGGAAAAGCTAGACATGGAGAAGAGTGAGAATAAACTAGAGCTCACCTGCATCTCTGTGTTCATCTATGACCATATCTACTAGAGAAGACCTTCAACGCTAATAGCCATTTTCTCATATTCTCCTTCCAAATCTGTTCAAGTTCTTCTACATAGCCAACTCCAATGGAAAACTCTTTGAATAAAATTTTTGGAAATGCAGTTTTCAGTTTAACCGAATTTAACACAGCTCAATTTAGCACATATAGTCATTTGATTTATAACAAATGTAATATTCTGATGCAATGCAGTAAAGATAATATTTTCAATAAATTCTCCTAGATCAGTTGGATATTCATGTGGGAAACAATAAATCTTAATACCTGGCCCACATCACAAATATAATCAATTCCAGATGAATTATATATATAACTGTGAAAGGTAAAACAATAAAGCTTCATAACCTCAAAGTAGGCAGAAATTTCTTAAACAAGGCACAAAAAGCATTAATGATAAGGGGCAAAAAACGTGATGAATTGGACTATATAAAATTGATAAACCATTAGAAGAATGAAAAGGCAAGCCACAATATGGGAGGAGATATATGCAATAAATATGTTAGGGACTCATGTTTAGAGTGTTTAAATTACTCCTACAAACAAATAATCAAGCAAACAAATAAGCAAGTAAGCATATAACTCAACAGAAAAATGGGCAAACGATGTGTATAGGCATGTCACAAAATAGTATATCCAAATGGTAAATATAATTATCTATTACTGTGTAAAAAATTACCCCAATATAGTAGCTTAAAATAGCAAGCATTTATAATAGCACATTTATTTATCTCACATACTCTTATTATTCCTATGGGTCAAGAGTCCAGGTACTTAACTGGGTCCTCTGACTCTGAGTCTCTCATAAGGCTGCAGTCATCTTAAGGCTCAAATGAAGATGGATCTGTTTCTAAATACACTTTAGTGATTGTTGGCAGGATTCCCTTTCTCATCAGCTTTTGGACTGAAAGCCTCATTTCTTCAGTTCTTTGTTGCATAGGCCTATCAATCTAGCAGATCATAATGTGGCAACTGGCTTCATCAGAGAAAGTAAACAAAACAGCAAGAGTGCCAGCAAGACAGAAGTTACAGTCTTTACAATCTGATTTTAGAAGTAACATCTCATCACTTTCACCATTCTCTATTGGTTTAAAGCAAGTCAGGAGGTTCTATATACACACAAAGGATGGGAGCATATTACACAAAGATATGACTATTAGAACAACAAGAATTCTCAAACACTGTTGATGGGAGTATGAATTATTACAACCGTGCTGGAAAATGTTTTGACAGTGTTTATTAAATACTGAATATACATGTAACCTCTTACCCAGCAATTCTACTCCTTTGTATACACCCAAACAAAATATATACATGTGTTCATCCAAAGAAATGTTCATCCAAATATATGTCCAATATAGACATATAGGTTGGCTCAAGCCAACCTAAATGTCAATCATCAATGAAATGAATAAGCATATTGTAGCATGTTTGTACAGTGAAAGTCCAGCAATGAAGATGAGTAAATAATGACTGTGTCCAACAATATTGATAAGTCTCTCAAGTATAATTTGAGTGAAATAAGTTAGACACTCAAGAGGGCACGCTGCTCAATTTCATTTATGTTAAAGTTCAAGTGCAAACTGGACTAAGCTATGGTATGGAAAGTCAGCATAGAGGCTACTCTTGATAGTGACTGGAAGGGAAGATTAGGGAGTTTGTAGGGTTTCGCTCAAAATCCTTCAATGTGGTTCCATCTCATTCAAAACGCATTGAACTATAAGACCCCATATGATTTGTTCCCTGAACTCTCCCAGTATCACTCTGTCCTCACTACTAGTCCCCTCCCTCACTACGCTAAATTCCTTTAACCTCCCAACCATGCTTCTGCTTCAAGGTATTTTCTCCTGCTGCTGATAGGCTTGGAACTTTCTTCCCTCCAGATTTTGGAATGCTTTGGAGCTTCACCTTCTTCAGACTTTGTTCAAATTTGAGCTTATCAGAGAGGATTTACATTACCACTCTATATAAAGTTGCTTTCAAATCTACTTTATTTTTGTTATGACAGTTGTCAATATCTGCCATATCACTGCAACTCATTTATTTACTTAATATCTGTCCTCCTCTACTAGACAATAAGCCCCATGAGCAAAGGCTTCATTGTTTTTTAATTGCTGTTTCTGTGGAATCTAGAACAATGCCAGTCTTTAAATATTTGATTTTGGGGTTTTGTGGGATTTTTAAGACAGAGTCTCATTCTGTCACCCAGGCTGGAGTGCTGTGGCACAATCATAGCTCACTTTAGCCTCATCCTCCTGGCTTAGGCAATCCGCCTGCCTCAGCCTCCCAAGTAGCTGGGACAACGGGCATGTGCCACTGCACCCAGCTAATTTTTTAAAATTTTTGTAAAGACAAGGTCTCTTTATGTTGCCCAGGCTGGTCTCAAACTCCTGGGCTTCAAGCAATCCTCCAGCCTCAGCCTCCCAACGTGCTGAGCTTACAGGCATAAGCCACCATGCCCAGCTCTTTAAATATTGTTTAAACAAATAAGAGACCAGAAATTTCAGTAACAAGACAAGAAAGGATCACAGAACAGAGCTAGCATCAGTACAGGCAGGGATCAGGAAAAATCACATGTCAGAGAGTTTGCCCATTTTGGTTATTGAAAAGAAAGGAGTTAGTAGTGCATGATCAATATCTTAAGAGCAAGAGATATGAAGAAGATGATATCCACTTGATGCAAATATTAATATCCCATGAGTTCACTCTGAGAAAGATGGGAACAGGGATCAATTCAATACTTCTGGGTTGTAATAGTTCTTCCCATATGATATTAATCAGAGCCTTACATCAGGGTAGTCCTAAACTATAGGAGAGGATACCACTGAAGCTTCCTGAGTGCTTTTTGTGTCAAAATATTTCATTTTTTCTGATAGATGTCTAAGGGAATGGTTCACAGACAACTAAAAATAAAAAGTAATTTATGTAAACAGAGAGCAATGAAATCAGCTACACAATCAGACTTTCAAGTAGCTCATAGTACATCAAATTGTTTGATTGATTTTTGAAGCCATTAGGGTAAACTGCTGTTTATTCATAAATACTGTTAAGTCTAGTGCTTTAGTAGATGAATTTACTGAAAGTGGCAGTTTTTAATTCATTGCCACTATATTGTTCACAGATAGAAATGATATGACAAATGCTCTCAATGAATGCTTAGTTTATATTTCTTTTCACTCCACATTCACGTTTGTCTTAGGTCGTTTGACTCACAGTTTTATCAAATTCACATATGCAGCTCATATGCCCACACTAGCAGTCTTCTTTTATGTTTTCCATTATTGGTACTCTGTAAATCTGTATCTTACTCATTGTCTCTCTGGATCAAGGACCATTTAAAATATTAAGTTGAAATGTGTTTTGTTTTGAGTTTTCAACCCATAAAAGAATAGTGAATACAATGTAATTAAGTCGATATTTGGCATGTGTCCATCCCATAATAATAATATTTCATTCAATTTGGTTATTAGAACTTCACAGAGCATAGGTCTTCTAATTACATTTTTTAAGACAGTAGGTTATGCATTTCATTGTCTGGGAATATCTAAGAGATACTATAAATAGATACATAGTGAATGGAACACATCGACTTTATCAGCTAAGCTAAGTACAAATATTCACCTCCCATGTAATCAGAAGAAAATAGCACTTCAAATCTGGCCTTCAAACTTAGGAAATCATAATGCATACTTAAGTGTGGCATAGAAAATAATGCATTTATCTATAATCTGGCAATTTACGTATATTTTATGACATGCCCAAATGCATGTGTACTTAATATAACCTTATATTTACAAATTAAGAAAGATAATATGAAATAATAGATTTGTTTTCTGGCTAACATATTAAATTCAAATAAGCCAGGATATTAAGATTTAATTATATAAAAATAGAGTAAATAATCATCTTCAGGAAAAGGTTAGAGTAAATGAACTCCTCTATAAGCAGCATGGAAAAAATAATATCCATCTTTGCTTATTTTTCCTGTTCCAAACTTTTGAGTCTTTAAGTCAACCAATGGGCAATAATAAGCATATGCAACTCAATTTGATCTTTCATTACCAAGTCAATTTCAGTTTTAGGACAGTAATTGTCCAAGATTTTTTAAAACTCTTTCTTATAAAATTAAAACAGCATCTTTTCTGTCATATATTTTCTCAAAGCAAACAAGTAAACAAATTTACTTCTGGTATTACAACTTCCTTTCTATACTTTTTACACTTAATCATTTATTAAGAATCTAATTTGTTCCTCATCTTAGAATTTGTTTCTTATGCCTGCCATATTACTGATCTTCCTCACACTACACAGAAACTGCCCAAATGCCTTATTTTAGAGCCCCAAACATCTTGCTTTTCCCTGAAGCACTCCTTGCTTTCAAATTGTTATTTTCTTCCACTTTGCCGCCATCTCTTCATCTAAGAACTATGTTTGCCTTCAATGATTCCAGTTCAGGAAAAGGAGGCAAACAATCTACTAAAGTTAATGTGCTAAGACATGAATAAATAATCCGTTGGACTCCAATTATTCCATGTGTTTTCTATTTAAAAGCCAGTAAGGTTTAAACCAAGCACTTTGTAATTTGGTGGGCTTGCCAACAAAATGATAGTGAACATGGGCAGGCATTAAGAATTTGAGTGGACATGTACTCCAGCACAATGAAATCCTACTATATGAGTTATGTTCCACCACTGCTGTCACTGGTCAAAGGCAGCTTTTGGAACCATCTATGCGCCTCATGGTCATGTGTGTTTTTACAACCAGACAAAAGCCCCAGAATACAGTCTTATGTGTTAACAGTGATTAGCCTTCAGTGGGTAGAGTTTAGAGCATCTGCTACCAAAAGGAAAAGTGGCAATAATTATGAAAAATCCCACTATTATCCTCTCCCATATCCAAGTCTTCACAAGTAGAAATAAATCATAAGTTAACCTAATGATTCATCAATATTATTCCAATGAATTATTGGAATATCTTCATCCAAATATTTACTGAGTCCTCTGTGCACATCCCTGGCTAGAAGAACATTTCAAAAATAGAGAATTAGTATGAGTCACGTAGGTACTTACTAGTGAAACAAGGGAAAAAATAATCACAAAAAATAAATAAGTAAAGAGCAGTACAAGATTGTGTGCGTGTGTGTGTGTGTGTGTGTGTGTGTAATATGCGTTATATATGTAACACAGCCTGGGTACTATTAATTTATAATGCTATTAATAAGAATGTTATTTCTCTCCTCAGAAGGATTGACAGAAACCAAACAGCAGATCTTCCTTCATTAAGAAATGTTCAGTGACAAAGCCCATGTTTAGCAGCATGGGTAGAAATTTTAGCAATAATAGATCATAGAGATTCTGCAGCACAGCCCCATGATTGAGTCACAGAGAGGTGAGGTAGGTTGCCCAATCTTGCAGAAATTAACACTGGCACAAAAACTCCTGATATTGACAATAAGTTCTTGAAGTAATTAAAGAAAGTACCTTTGTCAATATAAAGCCAAGTCGGAAAGAGATGTCACTATTTCTCCTTCAATACATTCACCATTTTATGTTATAATGTCCAAAATCAATGGCAGTGGGTGGATCTGTATTCATGCTGTCAAAACAGTCTTCAACAGAGCTTCAAAATGAGCTCTCTGGTTTTATAACAATGATCAGCAAGAAACCACAAACCTGTTTTAAACAAGCCATGCCCCATTTTACTGGTCAGAACATCCAGTCATCATATAACAAGACTCTGAAATGAACTGCCTGACTCTTGCTGTTTACTCTTCATTTATTAGGTGAGTTTGTTGGGGAAATTCTCACATATCAGTATTTATAAATAAAAGCTGAAAAGAATTAAGTGGATATTTCATTCAGTTTTCAAATGGTCAATCTTGATTATGAGAAATACTATGTTATTTTTTAAAGTGAATACCATAGATGGAAACAGCCAGTTTTGGAAAGATAAAAATAACAGTAAAGCTGTGTTGTAAGAATGCCACCAAAATATTAAGAAAGTCATATTGCTTCATGCCCATAGGGAAAACCAGAAGAAATAATATAAAAAACAAAGTAATATCCTAGTTAAGTAAATGAAAATTGCATTTTCTGTCACATATTGTTAATTATGTGGCAGTTAACATCCTCAAGTACATGAACGCACTTCAGAGTCACTCATGTTACCTCATTGAATATCTTCAGAAAAGACTCCTCTAAATTATTCACCTATTAAGAAGAATAGGCCAGGCGCGGTGGCTCACGCTTGTAATCCCAGCACTTTGGGAGGCCGAGGCTGGCGGATCACGAGGTCAGGAGATCGAGACCACGGTGAAACCCCGTCTCTACTAAAAATACACAAAATTAGCCGAGCGTGGTGGTGGGCGCCTGTAGTCCCAGCTACTCAGAGAGGCTGAGGCAGGAGAATGGTGTGAACCCGGGAGGCGGAGCTTGCAGTGAGCCGAGATTGCGCCACTGCACTCCAGCCTGGGCGACAGAGCGAGACTCCGTCTCAAAAAAAAAAAAAAATAAAAGAAATGTTCAGTGGCAAAGCCCATACATTACCCGCATGGGTTACAGTGGCCTGCAGAGATGTGATAGAAATGTGTGATAGAGATGAATAGAGGATGAAGAAGTCTCAAAACACTCAGAAAACTATGAGCAGATTAAAACTACCCAGCATGCTTTCCTAAAGGGTAAATATTTCCAGGTAAATGTGGTGGGAATTTTAAAAGATAATATAAGTCTAGCAGAGTACATCCAAATGTGTTTGACATTTGTACCACATAGAATCATCGCATATACAGTAACCTAGTGGAGATGGGGGTGTGAGGAAAGAAGTCTAGTAATAAGTAACAAAGTATCTTATTGAAAAGAATTTTCATTCTTTTAATTTAGCTAAGTGTTTGGTTTCTAACTGGTAGTTAATATATATTTGTTGTAAAAACAAGAACGAATAGAAAAAATTTGCTTTCCAGGCACAGAATAGGAATGAATGAGATAATCAAGAGAAGACTATAATGAATTTAAGAATAAGAAAGAATTGTTCTATTGATACATAAAACCAAAGTGATATTTGAATGGGGAAGGGTTGGAAACAGGAGTATTTACCCAAATTTAGAATTATATAAGCATTCAGATGGACAAAATTAAGCTGTACTTTTGTAGGCCATGGTGGGAGTGAGGGGCTGAATTCCTTTATGACTTTCATTTGAGAACTTCTTTTTTTAAATTATACAAAGAAAATTATATAACTGTTAAGTTCAACAAGGCTCAAAAAGCTTTAGCCACATGTCAATTAAACAGCATAGGTAATTGTGTAAGGAACCCAGCCAGAAATAAAAAGCTATGTAAGCAACTTTCATCAAGTTAAGATTTTTTTTTTACAAAACAGAACTTTTAAAATAAAGAAATGAAATAAGTGATAGTGATTCTCATCCTTTATGTTTTTGTCAGCTTACCGTGAACCTTATACCCAGATAATTAATTATGTAGGGCCCTCATTAGTTCAGTGAAATACTATAGCTATGAGTTTTTGTCTGCCCATCATAATGAAGATAAACCTGCTTTCCTATAACTGAGATAAACCTGCCTTCTTTTAATTTTTTTAGGAACCCTTTCAAATCCATATAAATAACAGTGCTTTCTACTCACCCAGTCAACGTGGAGGCACCCGACATTGTACTTGCCTATCAACACAGCCTATTCCTCTGGCCACAAAGAGATGCATAGCCTAATCTAGGTCTATAAAAGCAGAATTTTTTAAAGAATTACCCTGACACAAAAGACACTCAATCCACATTGGTTGAATCAATATTTAATGAATGAATGAACAAGCTAGTGGGAACAAGTTAGGACTGTTTCTTTCCTGGAGGTAGATATAACCCTGGCTCCAGTTTTTATTAACTTACTGAAAGAAGCTCATCATCTGTAGATAATAATAATGCCAAGATGTTTAAAAAAGAAAGAGAGAGAGAAGCATAACTAAGAGATGAAGAAAGAGAGATATAACTTCATGAAATTTTCCTGGAATTTCTGGTTTGGGGAACTAATAAATTTCTGTTTTCCTGAAGTTAACTTGAGTTTCTACCACTTGTTCAAGGAAGGTCATGACAAATAAAATAATCATTAGTAGTGTTTTAACACACCCCAGAATACCTAGTGGAAACAAGAGTGATTAATTGTCAATTATTATATGTTTAAATGAAGTATATCATTATAGATATGAATAAAATTCAAAACTGCTTTTGGAATAAGCAGCAAATCTTGTTCAGAGTGCACTTCCAATTCATAGTTGCTTCCACATTGAGCCTAATAACATTACTTTAGGAACAAGTAGATAATAATAAGTTCATATATGCTGCATATCCTGAATAGTATAGCAGACTCTAAATAGCTGGATGTTTACTATTTCATTTTCATGATTTGAGACTTTCCTATAGTGTTAGAAATTTAAAATTTATTTGTAACTCGCTCTTGTATTTCCTTTTTTCTTATTGCTTTGGATGTCTACTTTAAATTTCATAATGAGTTTCATCTTGTGGATATGAAGTTTTGGAATCATAAGCTTAGATTTCTACAAAGCCACAAAAGATATTTTACTTTATACTGAGCTAAAAACTGTCTTAAGCAGTAATTTTGGTAAACTTAATTCCCCTTTCAGCCTGTGGGAACCAACTGAAGGAAATCAAGATATTTCATTCCAAAATATACTTCTTTGACATATTTTGAGATGGCCCTTCAGAGGGCCTGCAAACAGAAGTAGCCCTGCAAAGCTGTCTTTTGTAGGGGAGATTTTTTATCTGCAGAGAATCTGTACTGACGCAACCAGGTTTTCTCTGAGGCTCTACCTCGTCTGTCTGGATCTAGGAAAGATTAACTGAGAGTCTGAGACTTGTAAAGGTCTGAAAGAAACATTTATCTATTCTTTCTTTTGCTTCCAAGCCTCCTCTTCTCTCCTATAACCAGCTTTGCCACCACAACCCAATTTACTAGCATAACCCATTTTGACCATGCTTGGAGTCCTCATTCTTTCTGTAACCAAAACATGGTGTCTAAGCTTCTGAACCTCATTGGGGGATTGGGGTAATCACCCTGTTGTTCTCCGTCATGTACACATTAGTAAATTTGTATGCCTTTTCTCTTATTAACCTGCCTTTTGTCAGTTGATTTTTTTTAGTGACCTTTGAGAGGGCAAAGAGGAAGTCTTCCCTTGGCCCCTACCCAAGCCACAATCATTAACTCTGCCTCGAACTGTGGAAGATGAATGAGAAGAGAGCAACTCAATTACAATTTGACATCCATTCAATAAATACATGTGGTGTACTCACCATTATAGAAGTATTGTCCTAGGTCCTAGAGATAAAACCTTGAAGAAGTAGAATGGATCCTGACATTATCACCCTGATATTCTAGAGAGAGACAGAGATTATAAAGTAAATAAGTGAGATAATTTCAAATAGAAATAAAAAATATGCATAAAATTTAAAAGGTACTATATTAAAGAATGACCAGGTTAAAGAAAGCCACTCTGGGGAGATGATGTTTTAATTGAGACTTAAATGAAAATCACCAGGTATATGAAAACCTGGGAGACAAGCATTTGTCAACCTAAAATAATTAAAAGGATCAGAATCTAGTTTAAAGAGAGTTGATTCAAGCACAAAGTCTGAGGACAAGCTACCTGGGAATCATGGATTCCAAAAAATAAAAGTCAGTGTCTTGAAGTGTAGAAGTTTGGGATCATGTATATAAACAAAGTTTAGGGGAGGTGAAGAGAATTTCAACATTTATGTAAGGCCAAATGCATACTTACAATGATATGATTAGTCTAGGTGGTATTTTTCTTTTTAGAAAGGTATATTTAACATTCCACACTGAAGATGTAACAGTAACAGGGTCTTGGTTGCCATCTGATGAGTTAAGTATAGGACAATAAAGGAGGCAGTTAATCTACAACAAAGGTCAATGACTAAAGCTAGAGCGGTCTAGTCACTGGTCTCTCCTACTCTTTTACAGAACACGAACAATGAGGGAGAAAGTTCATCTATAATCTAAGATGCAGAATTGCGGCCGGGCACGGTGGCTCACGTCTGTAATCCCAGCACTTGGGAGGCCGAGGAAGGCGGATCACCTGAGGTCAGGAGTTCGAGACCAGCCTGACCAACATGGAGAAACCCCGTCTCTACTAAAAAGACAAAATTAGCCGGGCATGGTGGTTCGTGCCTGTAATCCCAGCTACTTGGGAGGCTGAGGCAGGAGAATTGCTTGAACCCGGGAGGCGGAGGTTGTGGTGAGCCGAGATTGCGCCATTGCACTCCAGCCTGGGCAACAAGAGCGAAACTCCGTCTAAAAAAAAAAAGATGCAGAATTGCAAACCTGTTACATGACTCAGTCTCCAGGGTTTAACTTTTCCCTTGGCATGATAAATTTAGAAGGTCTTGAAATGTTATTTTATTTTACATACTCTAAGCAGAGGCAGCTGGATCTGCAAATGCTCTAAAGATGCAGTATGTTTGAAATGCATGAAAAGCAGATGGATACCTAATGTGGCTGGAATGTGGGCAGCAAGAAGTGTGGTAGACCATGAGCTCAGAGAAGCTATGTGGTGCTGGTAAGTCTGGAAAGTATTGAGGAGTTTCAGGCAGGGAATGACGTGATCTGATTTTTCCATTCACAAAGGTCCCTCTGGCTTTGGTGGGAGACTAGTCTGTAGGGCTGAAGGTTAGAATTTGGGACATCAATAGGAAGCTATTGTAAAACCCCAGGGGAGAGACAATGGTAGCTTGGACTAAGAGGTTAAAATGGAGAGCAGTGGAATACTTCAGAAACTATTCAGAAGTAGAAACTGTAAGATTTCTATGAGGCAAGCAAAGGAAGAAGAGGAAATCAACAAATCCCCGTAACTGCTGCTGATAATGAACTTTAAGAATGTGCCAGGATGGTTTTATTGACTCCAGCTAACATGGTGTTCTTATCAAATCTCTAAGTTAAACTAATTTGTTAAATTTACTCTCATTTTCAGGACATGTAGTGTCATAAAGAAGAAATGACTAAGCCAATCAATATGATTAAGACTATAATTTATGACATGATCTACTTTCCATTGCAGGGGAAATAATGACCTTAAAAGAGGTATATTATTAGGGAGAAGATGATGACAGGCGTTTGAGAGTTTTCATTCTTAAAGTTGACAATCTTATACAGCCTTATGTAGAAACTACCTTACGACTGCCTTTAGAACTTCTCTCTCTATCACTATTACTATCTTTAGTTATTACCTCTCATTTTTGTGTATGTCTTTATATCTTATTAAATAGTAAACTTACTTATGCTTTTTATATCTTCCCCATCATTTAACACATTTTTCTTTCTCACAATAATGGCTCAACAAACATTTTTCAGTGTACAAATCAATTCCTCTTGGAGAAATATCTCCATCACCTTCCCCTTTTCATAGTTTACTCATTCTACTGGTACAATTCAGCTACAACTCCTCTGAAAGCCTCTGATACCTCTTCATTCTTTCCAGAGTATTTCATTGTCACCTCTTTCACTGAACTGCTCTTTACTGTCCTGTTAACATTGCAGTTGCTGGGCCATATTGACAGGGAAATCAGTCCCTCCATCATTAATAGAACTTTATGTCTCATATTCCAAAAGTTAAAATTTCACCTAACAAAAGGAAACTTAATAATTTACTCCTCTGGACAAATACTGAAATCCCTTTTTAGATCTTGAATTCTTCATTCTCCTGAACAAATTCAATAAACTCTTTGAAAGATCCTTAATGTTTCACTAGATGATAATTGTGGCCAGTATGCTATTTCAAATACTGTCTTTCAAATTCAAAATTTCAATGGTATTCCTTTCAAATAGACTAAAACTCACCAAAAAATAATAGTATCCACTTTCTCCTTGCAATTGACCCACTCACCAGATCTCATCTCCTTGACTTAAGTGCATAGGCACCTCCTTTACTGCAAATCACAAAACAAATCTTGAAGAGGGTCTTTCGTACTCAAGTGTAAAAGAAAATCTTTAATTTTAATGTGTTTAAGAAACAGCAGGTAGTTTCCCCAGTGCCTGGCTGGTGGGTACTCTCCTTCCTTCTTACAATGAACTTCTATCAAGAGCAAAATCTTTTTTTTAGATTTTGAAGCTGTGCTTCTTTTTTATGCAATATCTTATCCACTAAACCATAAACTAATACTCACCACAATGTCTGTAACAAATTTTTAAAATACATTACAGTATATATTAAGAAATCAATAAGTAAATAAATTAATAACTGCTTTGCTGGCTATTACGTTGAGGGCAATCTCATTTGAGCCAATTTTTAAAAAATTTTAAATTCAGTCAGATTTGCATTAGAAAGCCTCCATGCAAACACTCCGGGGTAACTGTGCAAAGTTGCTTTGAAAGTAAATGTCATCAAATATTAATAAGATAAGCCAAGGGAAATAAGGTTGTAGTTTATCCCGGATTAAAAAGGGCATTTTTCCCCCTGAAGTATGAACACGTATAGGAATTTAAAACTCTGACCCAGACACCAGACAGAGGTATGTGGGTGGCCAAGCTAACTAAGAAAAGCAGATTGAGTGTGGCATATTGGTAAGATTAAATGGACATAAAAACCTCCGAAATGGTGAACCAAGACCTTAAAAAATGCTGCTATTTTTCCATTTAAATCTTCTCCCAGGATATACAACTGTCCAAAAAAATCTAAGAGCAAAGTAAATTTTAAGGTATATTCTAATAATCTATCACACTGCGCCTACCATAATTAAAACAGTCCAGGATCTCTGCTCTGGGGTCTAGAAAGGCCTCATGTATTTTGACCTAAGGAAAAATAGAAACGATGCTCTGGCTTGATAGAGCTCTCACTGAGAATGGAAGAAAGGGAACTCTAAATATAAATATAAATATGAAGCTCACACTTTATATTCTATAAATACAAATATAAATATAAAGCTCACACTTGAAATACAGTTTCCACTGTGAAAAAATATTTTATTAGATCGGAAATTAAATACTGAAAAAGGAGCCAATTGGTCATTAAACAAGGTTAGGCATCCTGTATCTTCCCCCACATCATGCTCCTGCTCAGCACAAAAGACCCATCATCAGCCCTAGAACTTATCTTATACATAAGTGATGTGTGGTAGTAATAGGAGCGTTGGATTAAGAGTCAGAAGAGCTGGATTTTAATTCTAACTCTGCAACCAATTGGCCAGTTGACCTAAGCCAAATTATTCACTTCTCTGGGCCTCATTTTATTCATCTGAAATAAAAATACCACTAATATCAATCTCATATGGCTATATAAATATATGTATGGTATAAACAGAATAAACTATAACTTTGACAGTATGTTGGGATAGGCCCTCTGCCAACCCAACCTCTTCCCTACGTGCTTAAAGTTTAATATTATGAAAATAAAGAAGCCTTGCATGTATAATTAGCTATAAACTTTTAAGTCATTAACTAGTAAGAAATAATATGGTGTAACTAACTGGCATCACATTTTCCCTGATGTTGTCTAGTATAGCCTCTCCTCTGCGAGAGAGCCTAGATAAAGCATGTATGGACTGGACCCACCCTGAAGGAAAGAAAATACTCACTAGACCAGAAAGAAAATATTCAAATCAATCTGAAAAAAAATGTCAAAAATCAAGCTGGGATGTAAAGCTGCCTCTAAAATTGTTCCTCCAACCTGGTACCACTTAGGTTAATTGTGCCATATCGAACATTAGTGAACCCAGTGGTGCCACTGGCACGTCCTGGCCACTAGGGGGAGGTGGCAAGCCCTACTCTGTTAAAAAAAAAAAAAAAGAGTCTTGTTTCAAAGCCAAAGAGGTACTTACTGAAGGGAAGGAATTATTTCGATTTTCTGGAGCCATAGGAACTCCTGCCATCAAATTATTTCCCTGGGATACAGAACAAGCATAGCAGTTTTATTCTTTGGAAAGAAAGATGAAACAAAATACAAACTCGAGAATTAAAAATCTGGTATTTTGTGCATAACTACCTTTAAACTTCCATTTGCAAATCAACAGATTAAAATTGCCAAAGAGAGCACCCCAATGTGCTATCTTCAGATAATGGACACATTTATTTATTTTTAAATTTGATATGCTGTAACTATTTATTGCCCTGTGCGTCAGAGGTGGGCCAGAGAACTGAATATGCCCATGCCCTTATGTCTAGTAGTAGGGCCAGACCAATTACAGCATATGTAATAGACAAACCGACACTGCTATACTGCTTGCTTTTCTTTCTTTATAAATAAATAGATGTGTATGTGTGTCTGTCATGTATCATGTATATATGTGTGTCTATATATGTATCATATGTATGTATCATGTATGTGTGTGTGTCATGTAGTCTTTTGTGTGTGTGTCTATATATACACACTACCACCTTGAGAACTAGAATACACCGTATGCTTTAAACTGTCTGTTGGCTCTTTCCCAAACCCAATTGCCTGTTTCCGCACATATTGAGTCACTACTGTGTACACTGTGTTTATCATTTTATTGCTTTTTAAAAAATAGCTTTCATCACACATATGTATGCTTAACAATATATATTTTAGATTTTTGCTTGGGAGTTTATTAAAATTATATCATTCTGTATATATTTTTAAGGTTTGATTTTCTTTCAACAATATGTTTCTAAGCTTCATCCATTTTCCAGATAAGTGTCATGTATTCTTTCTCACTGTTAAATAGTATTTCATGGTGGATTATACCACAGTGTATTTAATTGTTATTATTTCCACTTCTGCTGTTATAATTGATTAATAATATTGCTACAAGCATTCTTGCTTATATCCCTTAGAATGCAGAAACAAGAGTGTGCCAAGGGCATATACCCAGTAGAATTGCTGGATCATAGGTTGTATTCATCTTCAACTTTTAAGAAAATACTAAATTGTTTCCCAAAGTTGTGGTTCCACTTTATGCTATTACTCATAAGGTATGAGAGTTCTCCTTACTCCACATCCTTCACCAGGATTGGCATTGTCAGACTCCTTGGTTTGGTTTGTCAGTTAAATGGTTGTAAATAGTTCCCTGTTGAAGTCATAATTTGCATAAAGAGGTTGAACTTCTTTTCAAATGTTAATCATGTTTATTTCTTCCGTGAAATAACTGTGCACATCCTTTGTTCAGTTTTCAGTTGAATTGTTCTTTATTTCCTTTGCAGATTTATTTTAGATTCTAATCTTTAGTTTGTCTTAGGTGTTGAAAATATCTTCTCTGAGATTTTGGTTTCTCCTTTTCATTTTTGTTTTGGTTTCTTTTTATGTTAGAGGATCTTTTAATATAATAATGTTATCAACCATTTCTTGTATGATTATTGCTATTTGTATCATATTTAAAATAGTCTCCTATTTTTATTCTAATATTTTTCTAAGTTTGCCTTTCACATTAATGCCTTTTATCAATTTAGAATTCATTTTCAGGTAGAGAGTAAGGTAGGGATGAAAGTTTTCTCATATGTTAACCAGTTGTCCCAGCATCATTTCTAATGATCTACATTGCCCTTCTCTCTATTTTTTGTTACAATTTTAACTATTTCATCTTGATATGTAAAAATGCAATTGCATTATTAAAGTGGATTTTATGTATAGCCACCTAAACTCTCTTGTTAATCCTAATACATTATCTGTGGATATTTTGGGGGTTTCTATGTAGATAAGCCTATCATCTATGTAATTAATTTTGTGTATTCTTTTCTCTGGTAGGCTGAATAACAGCCTCTCAAAGATACCAAAATGCACATCCCTAGAACCTGTTAATTTGTTACCTTACATAATGAAAGGGATTTTGCAGATATGGTTTAGTTAAAAATCTTGAGAAGAAAAGAGTATCCTGAATTATCCAGATGGACCCAAAGTAATCACAAGTATCTTTATAAGAGGGAAGCAGAAAGAGATTTGATTACAATAGTAGATGAGATGAGATGAAGAAAGCAAGAGACTGTAGTGATTCAAGAAAGAGGGCATGAGCTAAGGAATACTGAGAATATTTAGAATCTGAAGAAGCCAAGGATTCTTCCCTCAAACCCTCCAAAAAAAACCAGCTCTACTGGCATCTTATCTTTAGTCTAATAAGATTAATTTTGAACTTCAAACCTCCAGAACTATAAGCTAATAAAATTTTGTTTTTAGTTACTAATTTTCTATTACGAATACACTTTCTAATCAGTTTCATTTGTTTTTCTTGCCTTATTGCTCTGGCCAGAAGTCCTAGCAAAATGTGTCAGCAAGTATTTTTGTTTTGCTCTAATTACATGCTTTTCCAACAGCTTCTCAAATATGATGAGAAGGAAATTCCATAATACTCTAGACATTTTCCATTTTATTCAAGTTATTTTCTAAAGTTTGTAATTAAGACTGAAAAATATACTGTAAAATATTCTAGGCACACTACCTTAAATGGTAGCCACCTAATTGTCATGCCTATAAAAATGATCCCTGCCATAAGCATCTGGTTCACATACATTCTTTATTTATTTGTGATTGACTGGTATCTCTTCCATCTGTGGAAAGGACTGAGGTATCAAAATTGTTAGAATAGGAAGATTAGAAATTATAGCAAAATAGCATAATATTTTAAGGAGGAGAGAAAACAGACATACCAGGTACCTGCAATGAGTAGTGAGCACAATAAGAGTTCTTAAAACTGTCAGTTTGCAGGACTTAATTTACAAGGTAAAGCCTGACTTACCCATTACTCAAATATCAGAGTGACTTTGTAAATACATGAATAGCCATAATTGTTAACAGCAATATGATATCATGAAGACTTGGGAGTCTCAACTGTCAATTGATAGCATGGTTGGTAAAATTTGAGGACTTTTCATCAAAATGCACTCTTTATCTAATGGTTTATAGTGTAATAACTTTTAGTATTTACAATTGATTGTTTATCTAACTGATAGAGTGCTTAAATTAATTTTAAATATAGTTTAACAAAAGTAGGCAGATAAAAGCTATAGCCCATTTTTGTGCAAGTTGACATCATAATTTTCATCATTCTCCTGAGGGAAAAATTATATATTATTTTCTCCATTTAATCAATTGATTCAGCCCAGCAAGAACTGACCAATCAATGGATTGTAAACTCAATTCTGTAAAATTTATTGGAGAAAGCAATAAAAAAATTTTAAGGGGGCTCTTGTATAGCCTACTTCCTCAGTGAGGACTAAAATAATTATAAAGCTATCAATTCATGAACTCTAATAATCTCTTTAAAAGATTTTTCTGTGCTCCCTCACATTTGGACAGATTTTTTGAAAACAGTTTCAGATTCCTTGAAATCTTTGCTGTCTTTTCTAGTCTAGTCTTGTGCCACAAAAATTGACTTCTTTGGCTTTCATAACAGTTTAGTTCATACTCATTTTGGAGACATGCACACAAGGTAAGCAATAATAATTCTTGCACCAGGTGGAGAAGTCTGCTTGCCATAGTTTTCAATCCAGGACTTGCTTTCCTCATAAATTGTACCTCTTCTCTTCTGATTTATTCCTGAAGAGACAGCTCATTCCACTGGACTTTTTTCTACAAAGGAAAACATCAATACAAATAAAATTTATTTTCCTCAGCAAGTAATTTTATGAATTGATCATGTGCTGCTTTAACCTTCTCGCTACAGCTATCCTTCCCTCATATGGACCTGCATCCCTGATACATAAAATAAAAATAGAGGAAAGGACATATAAAGATTTCACCTTGAAATGTACCACCTACCCAATTCTCAGGATTAAATGTAGAGCTTTCAGTGGGAGGAGTGAAAAGATGTTTCAATAAACCTGACAAAAATTAAAGAAAACACTCTCCCAATTCAAACATCCTCCTAGGATTTATTGCTTTAATCTGCCTTTGCAGCCTAAGATCTGGTGCTCTAAACAAATTGAAAAATAGCAGACAAAGGTTTGACAGCTTAGACTGAGCTCTGATGTAAGTCTTAGGAAAGGGTAATAATATCTAACATCAGTTGAAAATCTACTATAAACCAGACTTTTGAACATTTGATGTACTTTATATATCCTAATTTATGTGGTCCTCATAAAAACTCTGTGAGTTAGTCACCTATGAAAAAACAATTGAGGCATACAGAGATTAAGTAAAATGCCCAAAGCCATAACCTATGATCCCTCGTTAAAAAGTTCTTGACATTTCATGTTATCCAACCTGCTCACCAGAACAGGAAACTAGATAGAGATTTAATGTATAACCCTAGGTAGAAGTTAACTATTACACTAATTCACCTAAATTCTGGTGATGGTAAAGAGTCTGAAGGAAGCCCAAATCCAGCAGAGGAGAGAACACTACTGCCATATGAAGTGTAGTATACTGGAATCTAAGGAAAAAGGACAAGTACAATACCTGGTTCCTGTCCTCCATAGTTTTATATTCTAAGGATAAGCTTAGATATTCATATAAAACAATTAATTAGTAATTCAATCTAGCACCAATTTATTCTATTCAATACCATACACATTTGCAGAGAGCTTACTCTATTTTACAAATTAACTAAAGATGCCAAAATCAAGGTCTTTATTCAAGAAGAAAAATGAGAAAAGCGTGAGATCTGTTTGAAAGAAATCAAGGTTTACGGGGAAATAATCTGTCAACTACCAATCAAAATTTCAATGTAGTCAATGCACTCAGGAAGTAGGTACCCAAGAGGAAGATGTGACTCACATTTCCTAGAAGACTAAAGAATGCTTGCCAAGAAAGGTAATTCTTAAGCTAAATCTTAAGGAATAAATCTATAGTAATCCCATGAATTGAGTATTTCTCACTTGAAAATATAAATTTTCATTCCTAAATAAAACTAAATTGTATTTGACATTTCCTTGATACATTGTAGCTCTGCAAGCCTGAGAGTATTGTCCATTTGTGGACACAATTAAACTTCATATGTTGCAAATCAGTCTGACTTGGGGCATGACATTTGGAAAATTAATTTAGTAAAAGGCACATTGCCAGGGCAATGGATAAATGAACTTCAAATCAGTACCCTTATGCTGGCTAATTCAAAAGCTAATCAGTGACTAGATAAATACATAATTCTTCAGTTTTATCCATTACAATGCCTTATTTTTCACACATTTCAGGAATCTAAGGATTTCGATATATATTATGGGTTATTGTCATTATAATTTTTAAATAAGGTCAAAATCCAACATTTTGACATATTCACCATTAGTTTACTACTTCAGGTACATTCATTCTTTGAATACATCCATATTGAGAACCCACTCAGTGCCAAACTCTGTTCAGGAATTGAAGGATACAGATGTTAACAAGGAAAGCAAGATTCTAATTTTGAGGAAAACTACACTCTAATAGAGAAAAAAACAACAATAAATATGTAGGAAGTGAATAAATAAGCTAATTTTAGATGATACTAATAATAAGTGCTATGAAGAAAGTAAATTTAAAGGGTAGTAGGTTAGAGAATGAATTGAGGCTGTAGAAAAAAGCTACTTTAGCTAGGATGACCTAAAAATCCCTCTCTGATGATACGACATTTTAATCTAAGACTAGAATGATCAAAAAGTACCAGCCATAAAAGATCTAGTAAAGAGAATTCCAGGAAGTAAGAACAACAAGTGCAAAGGCTCTAAGAAAGAAACAATCTAGGGATGCTTGAGGGACAGAAGGAAAACCAGAGTGGCTGGAGAATAATCAAAAGAAATGAAGATGACCAAAGGTGAGGCCCTGGAAAAAGACTGTAGACAGATCATACAGGGTTTAAGAAAGCAAGGTAAGAAGTTTGGATTTATTTCCAATTGCCATGGAAAGTCATTGGAAGAGGATAAGCAACATAATAATGTGATTAGATTTATACTTTGAAAAAAATTGTTCTTGCTACTGTGAAGCAAATTGACCACAGGGAAAAAAAAAAGGAATGAAAGTTGGAAAATCAATTAAGAGGCAAGTGCAGTTGCACAAACATGAGATGATGGTGGGTCAGACTAAAGTTGTAGGAGACAGTAAGATGCAGTCACATTTGTCATGCACTTTGGAATTAATGCTAGCAACACACTTGCGCATTAGGGTTTTGGTTTGTCAGGGGATGAGGGGATGATAAAGACTAGGACCAGAAAAAAACTGAAAAAGAATTGGAAGGTAGAAAAATAGTTACCTTTTGCCATGATAAGTTTGTGATGATAATAGCACAATGTTGATATCTGAGTGAGTATGCCAAATAAACTTCTATAAGTATAATTCTGGAATTCAGAGGAAGGATATAAAAAATGGGATTTATATTTGGGAGTTAACATCATATACAGAATATTTAAATCCATGGAATTGAATAATATAAAATTAAAAGTACACAGAAAGAGCTGGGCGAGGTGGCTCACACCTGTAATCCCAGCACTTTGGGAGGCCAAGGTGGGAGGATCACCTGAGGTCAGGAGTTTGAGACCAACCTGGATAACATGGTGAAACCTCATCTCTACTAAAAATACAAAATTAGCCAGATGTGGTGGTGGGTGCCTGTAATCCCAGCTACTCGGGTGGCTGAGGCAGGAGAATTGCTTGAACCAGGGAGGTGGAGGTTGCACTGAGCAGAGATTGCGCCACTGCACTCCAGCCTGGGCAACAGGAGCGAAAATCTCTCTCAAAGGGGAAAAAAAAAAAAAGGACACAGAAAGGAAAATGGGAAACTCAGACTGTGGTGGACTCCAGCACTTTAGAATCTCACAAAGGAACAAGAGATTGAGAAAAAAACATCGGTGAGATAGGAGGAAATCAAGCAAATGTGACATCTTAAAGGCCTAGAGAATAATTTCAAAAAGGATCCATTTGTCAGTGATTGCTGTGAGGTCAAGAAAAATAAGGATAAATCACTGACTCTTGGATGTGGTAAATTAGACGGCCCTGGTGACCTTACCAAGGATATTTCAGATGTTCAGTAGCAGTGAAAGCCCTATTAGCAGAATGTGTTAACTAGCTATTGCCATGTAACAAGCCACCACAAAAGTGAGTAAATTAAAATAATGACTATAATTTCTATGGGTTAATTAAGTGGCTCTGCTAATCTAAGCCAGGCTCACCTGGTCTCATCTGGGCTACCTCATGTACCTACAATCAATTAGGGAGGTAGTCTAGGGGTCAGCTGCTTTAGAATGGTCTTGGCTGTAAAAATGTCTGTTTTGCAAGGTCTCTCAACCTCCCAAAGGACAGCCCTGGCTAGGTTTCAGAATGGTGTCAGACTTCCAAGAAAGAAGGCAGAAGAGCACAAGGTTTCCTAAATTCTTGGCTGAAAATTGGCATACATCACTTCCCCACATCCTATTGGCAAAAGTAAGTCCAAGTCTGTATTAGTCTGGTTTTGCATTGCTATAAAGGAATACCTGAAATTGGGTAATTTATAAAGAAAAGAGGTTTATTTTGGCCCAAAGTTCTGCAGGCTGTGCAGGAAGAAAGGTTCCACCATCTGCTTCTGGTGAGGGCCTCGGGAAGCCTGTAATCACGGTGGAAGGTGAAGGGAGAACCAGTGTATCACATGGTAAGAGAGGGAGCAAGGCAGAAAAAGTACCACACTCTTTTAAACAATGAGATCTCAAAGCAAGAACTCACTCATTACCCGCAAGCCATTTATGTGGAATCCACCCCCATGAATGAAATACCTCCCACCAGGTCCTGCCTCCACCACTGGGGATCACATATCCACCTGAGATTTAGAGGGAACACACATCCAAACCATATCAAAGTCCATTCCAGAATCAGAGTGGGTAGAGACTACAAAGTTAAAGACCAAAGCTCATGAATACGGGGAGGTTATTAATTAGAGCCCACAATGCAATTAAGTTGCCATAAGTTGGCCAGACAACTGAGAAGAGACTAGGAAGAGGTGGGTAGAGAGGGTCACAAATATTTTGAGACTTTTTCTGTAAAAGATAACAGATAGACAGCTCCAAAAGCGAGAAATGCAGTGAAGTTCTATTCTGGGTTCTATTCTGTTTGTCTATTAGATTTTTGTTTTTAAGATGGGATATGAAACAGTATGTTCACAGCCTGATTGAAATGATTCAGGAGAGAGAAAGAATTCAAGAGATAAAAGGATACCCATGGGAACAAAGTCAATGAGTAGATAGGCTAAAATGAGAGGGGTTGTCCTCATATAGAGCAGGGACATGGCTTTAAGAGTAACAGAGGGGGAGGAAAAGAGTACGACATGTGCTAACTTGGTCTCCTTCATGTTGAATTAGATGTTACATTCAGAATTCTTAAGGATTAAGAAAACCCTACCAGCTCAGGGAAGTCTTATTTAAAAAAAAAAAAAGCACCCGCTTACAAATCAAAATTACAGAGGAGTGTTGTTCATACCACGGGAGTTTACTTCTGCTATGAATTAAAGCTGTTAAGAGACAAAGACAAAAATTAGTTCAGAAGAATCACCTGGGATCAGTGTCGTGATTCTAGAAATCAAAATATTTCACAATGACTTGAAAACCTGTGGATAGGTATCCAGTGAGGTAAGCTGTGTTTTTAAAGAAGTCACTCATCAATGTTAAATGCTGATTTGAATCCATTGTACAAACTTGCATTATTACCATACTCCTAGAATGTTAAATTTTGAGTATGCAATATTGAACATCTTTTATTTCATTAATCACTTGAGGAATTGAAATGCCATTCAGTTGGAGATTACTTAAATTTACAAACCACTACATGTATAAGAAATTCATCAACTCACTATAGAGAGCTGTTGAACAAATTGTCCATGACTTGGGTCAAATATCTTTGAGTGCCTAATACCATCTAGGCAAATTAGTACAAATGGAGGTGGTTGGGGGAGAAAAACTTTACAAAATTAAACCTTTAAAGCCTGAGTTCATTATGCAGTTTTTACAAAATTTTAGACATTAAATTGCAGATTGAGAAGGAGCTTTGTATGGCTGCAATGAATTTGACATGTATAGTGACTGTTTCAAAATCAGAGGCTTTCATTCAAAATCAGGTTATAATTTCACTGAGAATTCAGACTGACTAAATATTTAAAATTGAATTTTTTATGTCATTGTTAAGCCTTTCTTTTCACATGAGTTGAAGCCAAAGCAAGATAACTTCTAGGTCAAGAATAGAAGCACCCTAATTTCAAAAGCTTCCCTGTAAAATCTTCCCTACTTATGACTTCCTCCTAGGTCAATTGCCTCAAGCTGTCCATGGGGATCTTAACAGGGGTTAGGAGCAACTAAACACAAGTGGCGTTCTTTAAGGAGTTCCTGACTTCTATTTGCTGTTAAAGAAAACATTCCAAAATCAAAATTGTTTCAATATTCTTCATCTGGCTCTAGGAATGTCTAACTGCACCACAGCCATCACACAGAGAGAGGGATGAGCAGGTAGTAGGAGATACAGTGAGGAAGAGTCACCACAAATAGACCAATTGACCAACAGGAACACACAGTGCAAGAAAAGAAAGAGCCAGCTGAACAGACCAGAGGCAGGTAAGAAATAAGGCGAGTTTAATTTACTAGTGTTAACATTTATTGAGCACCTACATGAAACAGACATTGTTCAGAAATAGAGATGGGAAAGGGGTACATAGCAAGGAAGACATATAACCATAAAATATTAATGTAACACAACGGTAAGGCCATACACAGGATTTCAAGGGTGCCCAGAAGAGGGATACATGACCAAGTCTGGGACACCAGAGTGGATATGCTGGGAGATATGTTGCCTGAGCTGTATCTTAAGGGGATGGATAGGAATTAGTGAGGTAAAACAGAAAATCTTGAGGCAAGGCAAAACAAAGTTCCAAGCGCGTGAAACATCATAATGTCTACCAGAAAAGTACAAGCAGTGAGGCTAGAGTGGTTAACAGATTAGGTCATGGAGAACATTGTTTGCTAAATCTGAACTTTATTCAGTAGCTAATGATTCTTTTTTCAGAATTTTGAGTATAGGAGTGACATAATTTGAAGGTGTCGAGACTGGAGACCAAGAAATCAGTGAAATGCTGGACACAGTGACTCACACCTGTAATCCCAGCCCTTTAGGAGGCTGAGATAGGAGATTGCATAAACCCAGGAGTTTTATACCAGCCTGGGAAACCCAGTCTCTACAAAAATGAATAAATACATAAATACATAAATAAATAAATAAAATATTAGCCTGGAATAGAGGTGCACACCTGTGGTCTCAGCTAGTCTGTAGGCTGAGTTGGGAAAATTGCCTGGGCCTGGAGGTCAAGGCTGCAGTGAGCCATGATTGTGCCACTGCACCCCAGCCTGGAAGACAGAGAGAGACCCTGTCTCAAAACAAAAAAAAATACTAATCAGGGAAGAGTCCAGAATGTATATATAATAAGGAAGGGGCCATATAGAAAAAATAAATGATAAAGTTGGTGGGATTTGGCAGATATATGGAAATGCAAGCAATTTTATTTAAAAAAAAAAGGGGGGGGTGGGGTAGAACAGGGACTTGGTACTGCTAGACATGTCATGATCAAGAACCTAGACAGGGAAAGCAGCTTTCAACCTTAACATCATCCCTGAAAATTGTGAAGTCCTTCTTCCATAAGAGAAGTCTATGTGGAGGTGATCCCAGAAGTCTACAAATAGAGTCTAAAGCAGATACAGGGATACCTTGTTTTATTGTGCTTCACTTTGTTATGCTTTGCAGATACCATGTTTTTTTTTATAAATTGGAGGTTTGTGGCAACCCTGTACTGAGCAAGTCTATTGGCACCATTGTTTCAATGGCATGTACTATTTTCATGTCTCTATGTCAGATTTTAGTAATTCCTACAATATTTCAAACTTTTTTATCATTATTATATCTGTTATGGTGATCTGTGATCAGTGATCTTTGATGGTACTATTGTAATTGTTTTAGGGCATCACAAACTGTGCCCATATAAGATGGAGAATTTACTCAATAAATGTGTGTGTTCTAACTGCTCCACCAACCGGTCCTTCCCTCATCTTCGTCTCCACAGACCTCCTTATCCCCTGAGACAAATCAATACTGAAATTAGGCCAATTAATAACCCTACAATGGCCTCTAAGTGTTCAAGTGAAAGAAAGAGTTGCACATCTCTCACTTTAAATCAAAAGCTAGAAATGATTAAGCTTAGTGAAGCAGGCATGTCAAAAGCAAAGATGGGCTGAAAACTAGGCCTCTTGCACCAAAGAGCCAAATTGTGAATGCAAAGAAAAAGTTATTGAAGAAAAGTTAAAGTGCTACTCTATTGAGGGATCTGGCCAGCAGCCCACAATGCAATGGGGCTCTTTCTTTGTTCCCAGGCAGATTGGCAGGTCGAGAAATAATAGATACAGACAAGATAGTGAAAGCTGGGTCCAGGGGGGTCACCGCCTTCTGGTCCCGTGATGCCACCAATGCACTGGATATAGCAGCATTTATTATTAAGTTTAGTGAGGGCGGGGATAGGTTAGTGAGGGATTTAGGGTCATTTGATTATGAGGTGAGATGGTCACCAGCAGATGAAGTAATTCTTTAACATAACATTTGTATGCAGAAGTACAGTATACAGAGATAAGAATTTACAATATAGGGTGTGCATCAGTAATTTCTAACAGAGCCTTAAAACAGAAACAGTCTTTCCATAACCTATGAGTAGCAAGATATTAATCAGCAGTAACAGTTGCAGCAAAAACTGCTTACAATCCATAGAAACAGCAGGTGAAGCTAGACAACCAGTTAGACCAGAAATTCTCAGAGGGGAGTATGCTTTAACCCTAAAGAGGCTTAGAAGAGCCGTGGCAAGATGAGGGTGTTTATAGCCCTATCTTATCCATTTGAATAGGCGTCCCTCATGCATCTGTTTATAGGCTCTCCATAAAGGTCACATTCCATTCCCAGGGCTATGAACATCTACTTTTCTGGGATAGGAATCTTGGTGATGTGAAACCTCCCTGACTGCACATCCATTCACAGGCTCTCTGCAGGGGGAAGCACATCACATGCTGTTGGCTCATTCTGGCAGTCCACCCTGGCATTGTCTTTACACAATCCTGCATGCAACTTTGTATTTACAATAATCAGGAGCATTTCATCTTTTATTCCGTAACAATAGTTTCAGAGGGTCTCCCTACACTACTCTAGTAACAAATGATAAGAAATGATACGAAAGCGAAGCAGGCTTATTGCTGTTATGAAAAAAGTTTTAGTAATCTGGATAGATCAAACCAGCCATAACATTAACTTGAGCCAGGCCTAATCCAGAGCAAGGCCCTAACTCTTCAATTTTATGAAGTCTGAGAGAGGTGGGGAAACTGCAGAAGAAAAGTTTGAAACTAGCAGAGGTTGGCACATGAGGTTTAAGGAAAGAAACCATCTCTCTAATATTGAAGTACAAGGTGAAGGAGCAAGCTTTGATGTATAAGCTGCAACATGGTTCTCCAAGAAGACCTAGGTAAGATAATTGATGAATATGGCTACACTAAACAACAGATTTTCAATACAGGCAAAACAGCCTTATATTTGAAGAATATGCATCTAGGACCTTTATAGCTAGAGAGGAGATGTTAATGCCTGACTTCAAAGCTTCAAAGGACAGGCTAACTTCCTTGTTAGAGACTCATGCAGCTGGTGACTTTCAATTAAAGCCAATACTCAGTTACCATTCCAAAAACCCTAGGAACATTAAGAGTTATGCTAAATCTACTCTGCCTGTGCTCTACAAATGGATCATTAAAGTCTAGATGACAGTACATCTATTTACAACATGGCTTACTGAATATTTCAAGCCATTGAGACTCACCACTCAGAAATAAAGGCTGCCTTTCAAAATATTACTGATCACTGATAATGCATCTGGTCACCCAAGAGCTCTGATGGAGATGTCCAAGGAAATTCATGTTGTTTCATGCTGCTAACACAACATCCATTTTGCAATTAGATAAAGGAACAATTATTCTCAAGTCTGGTTATTTTAAATATACATTTCATAAGGCTACAGCCAATATAGATAGATTCTTCTTATGAATCTGGGCAATATAAATTGAAAATCTTCTGGGAATGATTCTCCATTCTAGATGCCATTAAGAAATCCATGATCCATGGAGGAAGTTAAAATATCAACATTAACAGGTGTTTAGAAGGTGTTGATTCTAACCCTCCTGCGTGACTTTGGGAGGTCCAAAGCATCAGTGGAGAAAGTAACTGAAGATGTGGTAGAAATAGCAAGATGGCTAGAATTATAAGTGCAGTCTGAAGATCGTACTGGATTGCTGAAAATCTCATGATGAAACTTCAATGAATGAGGAGTGGCTTCTTATGGATGACCAAAGGAAGTGGTTCCTTGAGATGGAATCTACACCTGGTGAAGATACTGTGAATATCATTGAAAGGACAACAAAGAATTTAGAATATTTTATATATATAATATATATGTATATATATACTATACATGTATATATAATATATATTATGTGTATTATATATAATATATATTCTTGTATTCTTATATATTATATCTAGATTATATATACATGTATAATCTAGATATAATATATATCCATATATAATACATATATAATATATAATAATATATATTATTATACATATATGTATTATATATGTATATGTATACATATATATGTATGTATGTATATATTGTATATGTATATAGTATATACATATATACATATATAATATATACATATACAATATATACATATATAATATATACATTATGTATATATTATATATAATTACATGTATATATATGTATTATATATGTATATACATATAAATATGATATATAATATATATATATATAAGTTTATATATGTATATATTCTCATGTCTATTTATATATACAAATACATTTATATTTTATATAAATAATATATAACATATATACTTATATAATTAATATACATAGTATATAAATTATATAATACATATAATAAATATAAAAACATACTAGTATAATTATATATAATATACATAGTATAGTTATATATATATATAATTATACTTTAAGTTCTGAGATACATGTCAAAGGGCAAATACATTTTTACATAGGTATACCGTGTCATGGTTTTGTGACCTTTTTAACTATTAACTCCCGTTATGAAAGAATTTCTCATGTAGGTAAAATAGTATTAAACAGCACTACATGCTATAGAGAAGTCTTTCTCAAAAGGAAGATGTGGCAAACTTAATTGTCTTATTTTAAGGAATTGCCACAGCGAACCTAGCCTTCAGCAACCACCACCCTGATCAGTCAGCAGCCACCAACATCAAGGCAAGATGCTCCACCAGCAAAAAGATTATGACTTGCTAAGGGCTCAGATGAGTATTAGCATTTTTAGCAATAACATTTTTTAATTAAAATGTGTACATTACTTTTTTAGACATAATTCTATTGTATACTTAATAAACTATAGTATAGTGCAAATATAACTTTTATATAAACTAGGAAAATTAAAAATTATATGACTTACTTTATTTCCATATTCTCTTTATTATATTGATATGGAACAGAACTGGGGTTGTGTACTTCCTGAGGTACATACCTCTCTGAGGTATGCCAGTATAAAGGTGATTTGTACCATAAGAAAACACCTAGGGCATCTATGGAAATAAAAAAATTTTTAAAAATAAAAGAAGTAAAAGAAACATAAGGGAGTATATACAATGAACCAGGTCTTGGGGCATCTGAAAGATTAAATGACATAAGCCTACTAAGGTTGAGTTACTAGTTACCATGTCACATCCATATCTGCAGACTTTAGATAAAGATACGTAATCTTGCAGACTGAAGTAGTTTATTCTGCGGCTGGTCAAATAGCATACAGGAAAAACCACTAATCTTCACATTCAGCTTTTGCTATCATCAAAATGAAACTAAACTAGACCAAATTTCACAATCTTACTTTCAATTTCTTTCACCAGTGAAATCCAGTGTTTGTGTTCAACTCTTCCTAAAAAGCTTTTCCAATAACCTTTGGTTACTATGAATCAACTAGGTAGTTAAAGCCATTGAGGAATATTTTATCTGAAAAATGAAGTTTTGGGTCAAGATTTTAATAGTTTGGTATTAGAACTACTAATTACTAAACTATATTGAATAATCCATTAACTGTTGCTGTTCAAATATGGTAAATCTTTATAAGGTGTAGCCTAAAAATATTTGAGCCAATATTTCATAAGATCCTATTTATGAAAAAGATCTTCCTGGGTTGTAAAACTACCTAATTCTTTGCTTAGAAGATAGAACTGAAATACCAGGGCTTATTACGTAATCTGCAATCTAGTTTCTCTGGAAGGCTTTAAAAGATGTAGCTCAAATATATTTTTTAGCTGTCCTCGGTAGCAGGATAAGCTAAATCTCTTTTTCTAATTGTGAAATCTCTGCATCTGTGTTGCCATGTTATATGCCCAAGTTCTGCTCCTGTAGTTATTATAAAGCCAAATTTACAGTAATTAAAGAGAAAACTACCCACGTTACAGCTATAAGACCAGCTCTCTAATGGGAAAGAAAACAATTCACCAAGGCTGAAATCAAATCCTTTTAATGGGCTTTCAACTTGCCTGGGAGGAGATCTATTCCAAGCATAAACACAGCCTTCCAGAGATGGTCTTTTTATGTTGCTCTTAAATGTCTAATAGGTATTCCACATCAGCTGTGAACTTGTGAACCCAGAAGGGACTTAGGGGTTTTTATAAGTTCAGTGCAGTATAGAACACACACACATATATATTAAAAGCAACCATAGCCGTTGTACTATTATTGCCGTAAAACCCACTGTCTAGTATCGTTAGGTGCTAAAAAAAAAATTATTTTTAAATTTACAATGTAGAAACACCTACAAAATGGATTTCAGTGACTCTATAAAATCAATAGCTATCCACCTTAACATAAAAACGTTTAGGAACTGAAAGGTATGTTGTTTTGTACAGTTGAATTTTTCAGTTAGATATGCATTTTATTACCTTCATTTAAGAACTCTACATAATAAACTTATCCCTCAATAGCATGAATTCTTCATAATGTTGATTTTTTTAAGGCATTCCAATCCTGAAACTGCTAGCTGAAATCCTTTGTTAGCCCTTGGGGACTAGTAATTTCACAACTTTCCAATGAAGTATTTAAATTCTCATACTTAAATTCTAATATTTAAATCTCTATTTATGTAGCAGATATGATCTTGAAAAGGTCTGTAAAGTAATAATCTTAAAATAAATTACAACATAATAAATAACTGGGGAATTGGCTAATTAAGTAAAATATATATAATAGTAAATTCTTTTACATGGTGACTCCTTCAGTAAACTGAAAAGAGTAAGATCATTTAATAAATCGGTTTTGTAAATTTAGACTTTTGTGTATGAGATTTTCTGAAACTCAGGCAGATTTCCGTATCTTCTTGCTGAGGAAGAAAGCATTCTGATTGCATGACTTGGGGCTTAGGAGAGATTGCTCGATCTTTTTAACACTGGGTAGGTAGGTGGCTTTTTAAAAATATCACTTCTATAATGGCTGGCCAGATTAATGCCTCTATTTCCCTGTTCGGTTATCTCAAATATCTATGTATCAGGAACGGTTTTTAACTGTAAACAACAGAGCTCATTCCATCCAATATACAGAATAAAAGTATGTGTTAACATTTATGAGAGGGAAGGCTGAAGATATCTAGCATGCATACTATGCAGCCAGGAAGAACAGTTGAATTACACCTACAAAATGCTCCAGTAAAGTTCTCACTGCCACTAACACAGCCCGAGTTTGCACTACCCACCCACAGCATGGGGCTGTAACCCCAGGATGACTTGCTTCTGTGACTTCTGAAAGCTCATTTTCTATTACCTTCACAAGATTTAATTCCCTTTGGTGTTACTGCTTCATGTCACTCTCTTCTGAACTAAGTCCCAACTGGATTTCCTCCAACCTGCATTCCAGCTTTAATGAAAAATGGGAAAGCATTTCTGTCTTCCACCTTAAAATGATATACCATGAGGGATTCTATTGGGGTATTTATAAGGGGCTTGGAAGGCAGTAAACAAGACAAATGTTCGCTAGATGCCCAGCATAGCATAAATAAACTCCATTTTCCCATGCCTAAACTTCCAACCAGTAACAACCACACAACAAATGCTTATATCTAACATAACACAACTACTTTTTTCAAAAATGAAAATGCACTTGCTATTGTCCCTTTTTCGGGGACAATTGGTTGCTGCACCCAGCTCCAAGTCCAGGGCCAACTGACTCTATCTTAATAGTCTGCAACAAAAGGATAAAGTAGAGGAGCCAGCCATCATCATTAGTGATAATGAAATTAAACAGGTAAATAGCAAGGGTAACATAGGGATAAACAGAGGTAAATCAGTTAACGCAAAATTTTTTAATATTTTGAGAATAATTAGCCCCCATGAACAAAGATAGGTCTCTGCTACTAACAAGTTGAGCATTAAACAATGATGTTAGTCAAATAGGCCTGAGGGGATGCCATCATGATCTGCTACCATGACTACTTTTTGAATAGCTCATTGAGCAGGCACTGGGGCTGGAAGATGACTGGGGACAAAATGGTCACCGTGCATACCTAGTTATCAAGAGCCTCCTCTGTAATGGATGGTATTTGCTGAATATTCAAATATTCTCACACTGTCTATCCTGAAAGAATCATGTGCATTCCAGACCTTCTTTTCACAAACTCTTCAGTCTGTCCATTCAAAGCCCCACTATTATAGAGCCAAATAATTAGTACCTCCCCAGGAATCATTGTAATTGTTAATAGCAACTGGTACCTCCATAGTATTAATGAATCTACTTTTAACTCTTGCCCTCTTCAGTCAAAGGTCACCGGAAACAAAGGTGGCATAGGGTGATAGAGGAATGTCAGCCAGTTGGGGAAATGCCTGCTAAGAATGCGAGTTACCTGCTAATGGAATTTACTTTATGTCAGTGGAGGCATATTCTTAGTTTGCCAGGGAAAGTACTCATTAGTTCTAGATGTCCTGGTATTAGAGCCACTATTAGTAGTGCCTCTTTTACTTTCAAAAGTGTCCTGGTTTGGATGATAAGTTTATATTCACCTTACATATATACTACTTCCACTTGATTACAAAGTGCTACAAAGCATGCCTAACTTTTTCTGGGTAAATTTGTTCACCAAGTTATCCAAATTTATGATAATGTGTATCTTAAGCATGGCCAGTGATCAACTGTTTAAAGTCTACCAGGACCTATTAGCAAGAAGAGAATAGTTACCTATCAAAAAATACATGACTTTTCTCCAAAACTCTAGGGATCTCTGCTGCGATTCTCTTAACAGTGATTTCCACAAGTAACCCAAGGTACTACACATACTTTGAATACCACTGTATGCTCTAAATCATAAGAACCAAGTGAGAGAATAAATTACACTGTACCCTGACTCAGATGGAGATCCTTCCCTTGATCTGGGGCCTTCTCAAATTTGACAGTCTTTTGGGTAATAGGGTCAATTATTCAGCACCTCACTCCCACATATAACATGCATTTATTCAATATGCATATGTCTAACAAGTATGTGCCTCTTTAATAGTAGTTACGGTGTATAAAGTGCAAAAGTTGTCTTTCACTTTGAAGAGAATATCCTGGAAAGTCCCTTAACAGTAAATCCCTTAAAAAGTAAACAGACCAGCCTATTTTCATGCACTTTGTCTGTCTCCCTCTAGCATTGCACACCAAGGCACTAGAACACCTGCTGTTCCCTGACTCTGTAGTCCTTTCAGCATGGCAGCATCAATGTTGTAGAATACACCATGTCCTGTGGAATCGTAAGAATGCCAGGGTGCCTGAAGACATACATTTTTTTTCATGAATCTGAAGAGTTAACATGGCCCTGAGATAAGATGAGAAAAATGTATTACTTTCCCTGTAAGATAAAAGCAAACTGCTTTCCTCGTTCTTTGTATATTGGAATAGATAAAAAGTAAGAGGTGTATAGTAGATGTCAGAGACTGTGTTAATTTGTTTCAATAAAGAGATAACATCTGGAACAGCAACTGAAAATTAGTCACTATCTGAATATGCTGATGAAATCATGTCCCATTTTTCAAGACCAATATGACTTCTGAATGGCCAAACAAGTCAGTTAAATGAGGTTCCCATTGATTAGCAGTGTTCAATACCCTGAACATGTTACCCTTTAAAATGAGAGCAAGTTTGGGGAGGGTTATGTGGAAGATTTAAGTCAAGTCTTATGATGTTATTAAAGGATCTTTCCTCAAGTATACTATACCTTCCATTTTTTTCATTTTTTCCCTGAGTGCCTGGTTCTGTTAACTGACTTCGTTCTTGGAATTAAAGAATCCCGTGACTCTCTACCTTGGTGGTCCAAGCCTTTTGTTTTGTTTTGTTTTGTTTTACCAGACCTAGAATCTTTCTTTCTTTCTTTTTTTTGATTGGTTTTAGTTTTCTAGATAAGACTTTAATTGGTTATCTATTTCAATCTTAATGATCCCGTAATCAAGTAGCCACCTCCAACTTTGCCTACAGATTACATTATTTCAATTATAAGAGACAGGAAAAATCAAACTGTGTTTCCTAGACTCACACTCAACACAGAACATTTCTCACACTAGATATATGGGTTTTTTCCCCCACACATTAAGTTGTTTTCCAGTGTACACCCTCTGCCACAACCAAGGCCTTTTCCAGGGCCTGTGAAATTGTGAAATTCATTAATTTCAGGGTAAATCAGCCTCTGGCCACATGCCTCTACTTTAGTTGCAAGAGAGACTGAGGAAATTCTTATTTCTACATGAATAGATGAGTTATAAAAGGTGAGAAATTCTCTCCTTGCAAAGACTCTTGCCAGCTTAAGAGTCTCCTAAACCACCTAAATTTAAATTTAAAGATTTAAATTCTCTACATCTCAGATTTAAGAATTCACTAGAAGGACTTACAGAATTCACTTACAGCTATTATACCCACAGTTATTGTTTATTATAGTGAAAGGATACGGATTAAAATCAGCTACAGGAAGAGGCCTATGAGGTAGAGTCCAGGGCAGTTCCAAGCATGAAGCTTCCAGTTGTCCTCTTCCAGTGCAGTTACGGACAGTACTAAATTCTCCCACCAGTGACGTCTGACAATACACACGGAGTACTGTCCACAAGGGAAGCTCACCTAGCCTTGGAGTCCAGCGTTTTTAGTGAGGTTTGACTGTGTAGACATTGTTGCCTGCCCACTTGGCTGACCTAAGTTTCTAAGTCCTCTAGAGGTCAAGATAATGTGTGTCACCCAAAGTTCCCATCATATATTATATTGTTAGCATAGACTATTTGGCATGGCCCAAGGTTTCTAGGCAAACAAAGAGAACCTTATAAGGCAGAATATTCCAAAGGCTTAAAGGTTACCTCCCAGGGGCTGAGGGCAAAGGCCAGACCTCTATTTGGGTAAGGTTACTTCTTTACTACACTCTAATCCATTATCATATTTGTATTATCAAATGATATGGTGGGAAAACCATGAACTTGTATATTTAGCTTCTGTACCCTCCTCCTCTGCTACCTACTTGCGTAATTTTAATAATTTTATTTCCAACATAGCAAGTTTATTATCTTAATAAAAAGTTTTGAATACTTACTATGAACTATGCACAGATCTGCAAATCACTAGAAAAACAAAGACAAGTAAAACATTGTTCCTTTCCTTAAAGAATCTGCATAAGGTTGATAGAGAGGGCACCTTGGAATTATCTATATTCTTGTAATGATCATGGATCACAAGTTTTCTAAGAGAGTGCTTATAACAATTATTCATTTTTAATTTACTCTCTTATTTTGGAAACGTTCAGCATATGCAAAATAATCATATAATCAACCCCCATAAATCCATCAACCAGTTTGAGAAAATAGCAAGCAATTCATGACCAATTCTTTTTATCTAAATTACCCACTTATCTACCTCATTTATTGGATTATTTTGAAGCAAGTCCAAGATATCATGTCTTTTCATCCTTAAATACTTAGATTGTATCTTCTTTTTTAAAAAAATAACCATACCGCCATTATTATGCTTAAATAATTAACAATAAATCATTTTTTACAGCATCAAATATCAAGGCAGTGTCCAAATTTTCCTAATAATATATTTATATTTTTTGAGACAGAGTTTCACTCTTATTAACCAGGCTGGAGTGCAGTGGCGCGATCTCAGCTCACAGCAACCTCTGCCTCCTGGGATCAAGTGATTCTCCTGCCTCAGCCTCCTGAGTAGCTGGGGTTACAGGTATGCCCCACCATGCCCAGCTAATTTTGTATTTTTAGTAAAGACAACGTTTCTCCATGTTGGTCAGGCTGGTCTCGAACTCCCAACCTCAGGTGATCTGCCCAGCTTGGTTGGCCTCCCAAAGGGGTGGGATTACAGGCATGAGCCACCACACCCAGCCTTTTTTATTGTAAAAACCTAATGACTTTTTATGATAAATAAATACAATAAAAAATAAGTAAAATTTTATTGTAAAAAATATTTTTTTTTTACAATCTGTGTATTCAAATAAAGATTCAACCAAGGTATACATTTCTAGCAAATAGTTTAAACCACTGTCCTCTTAAATACCTAAGTACTATATCAGCAGGACCTTGGGTGGCAAGTGACAGAAACTCAAACTTAAAAAAAAAAAAAGGTGGTGACCACTCACCGTGTGAGTGGGAAGAATTGTTTATGGATTTTCTAAGTGAAAAATTCAGAAATGGGATTCCTTTCATAAATGCCTTGTTAGAGAAGCTTGGAAAATGCATAATAATTCTGTCATTTTCTCTTCTTGTCACAGTACTGCTTTCCTAGGATGTCAGCTTCTTTTCCCCATGAAGTGGCAAAGATGACCATTGGCAGTTCTAGGTTTTGTTTATCTCTGCAAGTAATGATTCCAGGCAAAAGAGTGCCTCTTTCACGTGATGCTTAGAAAATATCCCAGAAATGATGCTAGCCTGGCCCCCCTGTAGCAGACACATGGAGTATTCTTGTTGGTCAGCCCTGGGCACAGGTCCACTCCAGGAAGTGGGTGCTAAGATAAACTCTAAGTGAACTCTAAGATGAAAAATGAAGGAGAGATGACTTCTCTAATTGATGACACACAGAAAAATAGAATTCCATCACAAATACCCAAATAATATTGTATAAAAGATCCTGAATTTTGATTCTGAACTTTGGAGTGCTGGTTTGTGATTCTGCAAATAATTTCTGCTTTGCCAGCTGACTACCTGCTAGATACTTCCAGTAGATGGAGGCTGCAAGGTTGGAAAGAGAGGAAAGGACTTGTTCCTTCCTGCTTCCTTCATGCTTCCTGTTTTTCCCTCCAGTTCTTGTTCAGCCTCCGTTTTTACCCAGCAGCAGCAGTGCACTACAGCGCATTCCAGCTTCAGCAGTCAATTCTAGTTGGGAGTTCTTTCAGCACTCACATATCCATCATCATAGGCAGGCCCTCATCAAAGGACTGAGTTTCAGCTCCAGGAGGCCTCTCTTCCAACCGTCTAAGTTTACATAATTCCAACTGCTTCCTCTGCTCTTCTAGCTGTTACCTGCATCTGCTATCTCTGTGATACTTTAGTGTTCCATGTTTGACTTTTTGATTCTTCAAAACCTAGTTAACTACTCTTTATATAAAATTCTCTCTTTTAAAACAATGAACGTGGTCTGAGAGATAACTATCTTCTGCACTTGCTTCCTGCCATGTTGGTTTAGCAAGATGCTTTTGGTCTTTTCAGTTTTCCAATATCTAGTTAACAATTTTTTATATTCATTTCTTTGTAAAAATATCTGGTATGATTTCTATCTCTTGACTGGACTCTGACCAATACATTGGTTATACAACCCCAGATTAACTACATGAAATTAACAAAATTACACTCCTTTCCACCAGTTCCTTCGCTGAAATTAGTCCTTTTGGACTGCATTCAAACCTTGCTTGCTTCCTTATTCCTTCTCCTCACTCTATTCAGACTCATTCTTCATTCATGTATTTAATGAAATTGTACTGAGATGGAAATGAGTGGACGAGATTCTAAAAAAATGTAAGTGAATATGACAAGATCTTTTCACAGAATAGTGGACAACGTAGACACATAAACCAATAACAACCATCCAGAGTGATAATTATCTGCAACTAATCAATGAAACTGTACAAAGCAAGTAAAGCTCATATCCCTAACAATCCCAGAAGCAAAGAACTGGTTTCCTTGCTCTGTACACCAAGGCTTGGGTCACAAAAGTCTGTAACCAATTTTCACTTCACCTTCCTTATTTATAGTTCCAATTCATTAGTTAAAATATACTAGGCATTTAGAACAATGCCTGGCACAAGGTCAGGGAGTCAATATCATCTGTTTTTATTGTTATATTTTTCTTTAAATTTTTTTGTCTTTTAAAATTTCATAACAGCTTACATATATGACTCTGTGTAGCACCTTGTGTTAGCTGACTTGAGATTCTATCCATCATGTTTAATTTAACATAAACTGTTTTCTTATTAAACAGTAATATTTTTTCAGTGTCCAGGTAGAGATTACTCTGTTTACATGGTAGGAGATCTGGAGCACCAGGAAGTCCTTGTATTTCCGATATACTTCGATATACTCGATGCTTTCATTTAAGAAATCAGAGTAAACAACTAAATTATTCCAGAATTCACTGGTTATTATCTTTGTTTTTCACTAAAATAGATCGTTCTCTCCTAGAGATTCAGTAAAGACGTTGTAATGTGCAGCGGCTTTGGAAAATACCAGAGTTCAAATCCTGCTTCTGTCACTTGCTGGCCACTGTTCATTTAGCAAGTTTCTTAAACTTCTTCAACTTCATCGTGTGATAGTTGAATTTAATTTGTGTAAAATGCTTCACAAAGAGCTACTCAATAAATGATAAATCAATACTATTAGTAATAATATTACTAGCATCAACACAAAATCATTTTTATTATTTATTGTACATAGAGTTATAGGGCATATCCTTTAAAGAAAATGATAAATAACCCAGTAAAGGGAAGGTGAAACCAACAGTTTAAGAGTATTACATTGCATGGCTTTAGATCACAAATAAAGGTGTCTTAGTGCCCAGCAGTAACTGATGATCTTTATTCACAAAGGAAGAAAACAACATATTTCACTCACACATCACTAGGTCTGAGTTATGAAGCATTCATTATTATAAGAGTACCTCCCACCCCTCACTACCATCCATAAACTGTTTTGTTTTTTTTTCACCTTGCACCCTTGACAATGTGAACGGTGCAAATACAGTTTCTAAATACCTCACAGCAATTAGGGTAATGATCTTCCCAGGTACAAAACATGGACTGCTCCCCACACCATCCCATTCAGCTGGCTAGAAATGTTTGCCATAGGGTGCTCTTTAAAAAAGTTATTTCCTATGAAAGCTACAGAAAGAAACTGTCTGCTAAAAACTATCACTGAAAATTGGGCTTGCATCTATTTTACCAAAAATGTTAAATTCTCTCAGGAGTTTTTTGAATTCTATTCCAAAGTAATATTAAACCATTTAAGACAACACTGCATAATTCACAAGGAAAGAATGGATATGCTGTGGCAGGGGAAATTGTATAATACTGTGGTTTAATGTAATAGAAGTCAGCATTATCTGAATCTTTCTAATCATAATTTCAGCTGTTAAAGCACCAGGGACTCCATCAGTATAGACACTGTATTCTTACTCAATTATATTGTGCATTAAAAGTACTGGTTTACAGCATCTATTAGAGTTGTCATTACCCTTGTGCCATACTTGATTGACAAAAGGGGTGGGGAAAACTCTCCTGGGGGAGACGAAAAGTCAAAAGGAAATTCAGTGGAATGCATAATAGGTGCTCCTTGGGAGAATGCTGTAGGTTTCAGCTCATTTCTTCTAAAGATGAGCAAATATTCCCACCAAAAGCATGAGGGTAAACATCATGCCTCATTACTCTTTTCCATTGTTCATACAGCTTGCATGTAGGTGTAATGCTTATTAATGGACAGAAATTATAATATTCAATGGCTTTCAATAAGCAATGGAGGAGGCAAACATATTTTGGACTTCATGAATAAAAAACAACTTCTCAAATAAAGCATATGTGAGAGGATAATGGTTCCAGCTATGTTGGTGAAGGACAAAGGGTCCCTTTTTCCATGAATAGCTGGACTTGCTTCATAGGTGGTACTTAAAACTACTCAATCTCATGCACCACTCTGAAATGACAAAACAAATAAGTGGCAATTTAAAAAATAAGCTCTTCAAATACATGTCACATGGTGAGTCTTTGATAATCTCAAAAAGCATATACATGAATTGCATATGCAGACTCTTATGTTCTATAACTTAAAAAGCTCTAGAATTGAGAAAATATATTCCTGTTGTTTAAGCCATCCAGACCCTGGCACTTTGTTACGGCAGCACTAGCAGGCTAATATACCCACTAAGTCAGAATCTCCAGGTATCCACCATATAATGTTTCTCTTTAAAAATATCCCCAGATGACTGTGATAATTAGCCAGATCTAGATGAATCCCACCATCCAGAAGTTGGACCCAGTTATTTTTATTTGTTCTTGTTATTTTGTTTTGTTTTAATTTCCTTTTTGAGAGTACCATTACTGAGCATCTGCTCTTACCTAGGAATGGCTCCAGACACAAGGGATGCAGATGAATAAGACACATTTTACTCAGAGAGCTCATCATTTAAAGCACACAGACATAAGATGTGAAACTAACACAGAGCAGAGGGTATCAAAGGCGAACTGAAGAAGGACACTTAACAGTCTGCAGAGGTCAAGGGAAGCTTCTTGAAAGAGACGATGTTTGAAATGTATATTAAAATGCGTTTAGGAGTAAAGCAAGTAAAGAGAACTGAAGGAAAGAGACAACATGAGTGTAGCACAAAGGCAAGGAAGAAGATAATCAGTGCAGAGAACCACAAGTAGTTCCCAGCTGAATTCTACCAAGGGAGAATCCAGACTATGTTTCAACATGTCCTATAATTTATCCTGATCAAAAGCATTAATTCCCCCATACATATTTCCTGTGGAAAAAAAAAAAAAAACTAGTCAAAGGAAAAAACATAAATAGCTGAATTCATTTAGAGTTATGTTTAGATTCTAAACAATAACCAACCCCTGATTTATAAATTCTATAAATAGAACTTACAAATATTTTCTGTGGAAGTAAATCACAGATTTTAAGAACAAAAATACAATGGGTTTGCAGGGGTGCAGCCAAGATGGCCAAATAGGAACAGCTCCGGTCTATAGCTCCCAGGGTGAGCGACGCAGAAGATGGGTGATTTCTGCATTTCCATCTGAGGTACCGGGTTCATCTCTCTAGGGAGTGCCAAACAGTGGGTGCAGGACAGTCGGTGCAGCGCACCGTGTGCGAGCGGAAGTAGGGCCAGGCATTGCCTCACTCGGGAAGTGCAAGGGGTCAGGGAGTTCCCTTTCCTAGTCAAAGAAAGGGGTGACAGACGGCACCTGGAAAATCGGCTCAGTCCCACCCTAATACTGTGCTTTTCCAACGGGCTTGGAAAACGGCACATCAGGAGCTTGTGTCCCGCACCTGGCTCGGAGGGTCCTACACCCACGGAGTCTCGCTGATTGCTAGCACAGCAGTCTGAGATCAAACTGCAAGGCAGCAGCGAGGCTGGGGGAGGGGCGCCCGCCATTGCCCAGGCTTGCTTAAGTAAACAAAGCAGCCAGGAAGCTCGAACTGGGTGGAGCCCACCACAGCTCAAGGAGGCCTGCCTGCCTCTGTAGACTCCACCTCTGGGGTCAGGGCACAGACAAACAAAAAGTCAGCAGTAACCTCTGCAGACTTAAATGTCCCTGTTTGACAGCTTTGAAGAGAGTAGTGGTTCTCCCAGCACGCAGCTGGAGATCTCAGAATGGACAGACTGCCTCCTAAAGTGGGACCCTGACCCCCAAGAAGCCTAACTGGGATGCACCCCCAAGTAGGGACAGACTGACACCTCACTTGGCTGGATATTCCTCTGAGACAAAACTTCCAGAGGAACGATCAGACAGCTGAATTTGCGGTTCTCGAAAATCCACTGTTCTGCAGCCACCGCTGCTGACACCCAGCCAAACAGGACTGGAGTGGACCTCTAGCAAACTCCAACAGATCTGCAGCTGAGGGTCCTGTCTGTTAGAAGGAAAACTAACAAACAGAAAGGACACCCACACCAAAAAACCATCTGTACATCACCATAATCAAAGACCAAAAATAGAAAAAACTACAAAGATGGGGAGAAAACAGAGCAGAAAAACTGGAAACTCTAAAAACCAGAGTGCCTCTCCTCCTCCAAAGGAATGCAGTTCCTCACCAGCAATGGAACAAAGCTGGACGGAGAATGACTTTGACGAGTTGGGAGAAGAAGGCTTCAGACAATCAAACTACTCCGAGCTACAGGAGGAAATTCAAACCAATGGAAAAGAAGTTAAAAACTTTGAAAAAAAATTAGACAAATGTTTAAATAAAATAACCAATGCAGAGAAGTGCTTAAAGGAGCTGATGGAGCTGAAAGCCAAGTTTCGAGAACTACACGAAGATTGCAGAAGCCTCAGTAGCTGATGCGATCAACCGGAAGAAAGGTTATCAGTGATGGAAGATGAAATGAATGAAATGAAGCAAGAAGGGAAGTTTATAGAAAAAAGAATAAAAAGAAATGAACAAAGCCTCCAAGAAATATGGGACTATGTGAAAAGACCAAACCTACGTCTGATTGGTGTACCTGAAAGTGACGGGGAGAATGGAACCAAGTTGGAAAACACTCTGCAAGATATTATCCAGGAGAACTTCCCCAATTTAGCAAGGCAGGCCAACATTCAGATTCAGGAAATACAGAGAACGCCACAAAGATACTCCTTGAGAAGAGCAACTCCAAGACACATAATTGTCAGATTCATCAAAGTTGAAATGAAGGCAAAAATGTTAAGGGCAGCCAGAGAGAAAGGTCAGGTTACCCACAAAGGGAAGCCCATCAGACTAACAGCTGATCTCTCAGCAGAAACTCTACAAGCCAGAAGAGAGTGGGGGCCAATATTCAACATTCTTAAAGAAAAGAATTTTCAACCCAGAATTTCATATCCAGCCAAACTAAGCTTCATAAGTGAAGGAGAAATAAAATCCTTTACAGACAAGCAAATGCTGAGAGATTTTGTCACTACCATTCCTGCCTTAAAAGAGCTCCTGAAGGAAGCCCTAAACATGGAAAGGAACGACCGGTACCAGCCACTGCAAAAACATGCCAAATTGTAAAGACCATCGAGGCTAG
>NW_026652280.1:125263775-125282499 GCF_009828535.3 Hylobates moloch
TGAAGGACCTCTTCAAGGAGAATTACAAACCACTGCTCAATGAAATAAAAGAGGATACAAACAAATGGAAGAACATTCCATGCTCATGGGTTGGAAGAATCAAAAGCGTGAAAATGGCCATACTGCCCAAGGTAATTTATAGATTCAATGCCATCCCCATCAAGCTACCAATGACTTTCTTCACAGAGTTGGAAAAAACTACTTTAAAGTTCATATGGAACCAAAAAAGAGCCCGCATCACCAAGTCAATCCTAAGCCAAAAGAATAAAGCTGGAGGCATCATGCTACCTGACTTCAAACTATACTACAAGGCTACAGTAACCAAAACAGCATGGTACTGGTACCAAAACAGAGACATAGATCAATGGAACAGAACAGAGCCCTCAGAAATGACGCCACATATCTACAACTATCTGATCTTTGACAAGCCTGACAAAAATAAGCAATGGGAAAGGATTCCCCGTTTAATAAATGGTGCTGGGAAAACTGGCTAGCCATATGTAGAAAGCTGAAACTGGATCCCTTCCTTACACCTTAGACAAAAATTAATTCAAGATGGATTAAAGACTTACATGTTAGACCTAAAACCATAAAAACCCCAGAAGGAAACCTAGGCAATACCATTCAGGACATAGGCATGGGCAAGGACTTCACGTCTAAAACATCAAAAGCAATGGCAACAAAATCCAAAATTGACAAATGGGATCTAATTAAACTAAAGAGCTTCTGCACAGTAAAAGAAACTACCATCAGAGTGAACAGGCAACCTACAAAATGGGAGAAAATTTTCGCAGCCTACTCATCTGACAAAGGGCTAATATCCAGAATCTACAATGAACTCAAACAAATTTACAAGAAAAAAACAAACAACCCCATCAAAAAGTGGGCAAAGGACATGAACAGACATTTCTCAAAAGAAGACATTTATGCAGCCAAAAAAACACATGAAAAAATGCTCATCATCACTGGCCATCAGAGAAATGCAAATCAAAACCACAATGAGATGTCATCTCACACCAGTTAAAATGGCGATCATTAAAAAGTCAGGAAACAATAGGTGCTGGAGAGGATGTGGAGAAATAGGAACACTTTTACACTGTTGGTGGGACTGTAAAGTAGTTCAACCATTGTGGAAGTCAGTGTGGCAATTCCTCAGGGATCTAGAACTAGAAATACCATTTGACCCAGCCATCCCATTACTGGGTATATACCCAAAGGACTATAAATCATGCTGCTATAACGACACATGCACACGTATGTTTATTGCGGCACTATTCACAATAGCAAAGACTTGGAACCAACCCAAATGTCCAACAACGATAAACTGGATTAAGAAAATGTGGCACATATACACCATGGAATACTATGCAGCCATAAAAAATGATGAGTTCATGTCGTTTGTAGGGATATGGATGAAATTGGAAACCATCATTCTCAGCAAACTATCGCAAGGGCAAAAAACCAAACACCGCATGTTCTCACTCATAGGTGGGAATCAAACAATGAGAACACATAGACACATGAAGGGGAACATCACACTCCGGGGACTGTTGGGGGTGGGAGGAGGGGGGAGGGACAGCATTAGGAGATATACCTAATGCTAAGTGACGAGTTAATGGGTGCAACACACCAACATGGCACATGGATACATATGTAACAAACCTGCACATTCTACACATGTACCCTAAAACTTAAAGTATAATAATAAAAAAATAAATAAATAAAACAATAAAAAAATACAATGGGTTTAATTTTACTTGAACATTGTTTCTGTTGGAATTATTTATTTCAAAGTGACAAAAAAAATCCACTAAAACCAGTTTAAGTAAAAAAGAGAATTTACTGAATTTAAAAATTAAAACTTGTTTAATAGAATGGCAATGTCCAGTCTCAAAATCTGTTATCAGAATTCACTGTCCCTTATCACCTCTTAGCTCTACCACGTCGGTTTCGTTCTCAGGAACACCCTTCCCATCCAGTAGCAAAATGGCCCCCAGTAACTCCAGACCTGTAGTCTATCCATTTAGCATGCTCTAGGGACCTCTTTTAGATGCTTTTAGTGAATTGCATTGAAACAGTGTCCAATGGTCACAGTAATAAGATGCCCATCCTTGAACCAAGCATTGTGGTCAAGGGGATGCAATACTATGACAAGCCACACGTTGGGCAGTATGTTCTCACCTAAAACCAGGAGAAGAAGTCACAGCCATCTAAAACATATGAGCTAAGAATTAAAAAGAGGCAGTAGGTTCCCAAAAGAGAAATAAAACTACTGTTAGGAGAAACAAGACTGCTTTGAAGGTAAAAATATCAGATATCTATTAGAAACAAGGGAATCAATTAATCTGGCTGGTGAATTAGGAATAAGGAAAAATCCCTTCTTCCTCTAAAAAAATGTCCTTGGGAATTATTCATAAATATGCACTTCCAAAAATGTTTAAATTAAAGAAATAGGTCTTTATGCTACAAGTCTTCATCTCTCTTCATTATTAGCATCACCGTCTTTAGTACCATTACATATAGGGGCCAGAGGACATAATAGAGAATATCATCCTGAATATAATCCTGACTATAACAGGGGAACATTGGCCAAGCTATGCTAATGAACAGAACAGGAAATCACGGAGAAGTATCAATTTCCCCACTTACAACAACGTTGAAAGAACAGATTCAAAATATTCTTATTCATGACTCCATAGGCTGTCAAGACCATGGGGCAAGTATCCTATTAGAAACAAAGCAAGGACACACCATTAGTTCATATTCAAGAAAAAGGAAAAATACAATGAATTGGGATTGTGCTTTCTCATTTTAGGATGGAAGAAGAATTCCAGGAAACTATCTCTAGAGTATTACCTCCTTTTCGACATCTAATCAAATAAGAAAGTGTGATTTTAATTTTTTTGGGTAAGACATTTTTCCAAGGAAAAAATTCAACACTACCAAAATTCCAGTTTTCTCACAAAGAAAAATGTAACATTATCAATTAATTACAATAGCTTTTAGAGCTGATTCATAACAAACTCTAAATCAAGTCTTATAGAAATTATTCAGTATTATCAAAATCCATCAGGACTTCATCAAAATTTGAATCTTCTGCTCTTCAAAATATACTGTTAAAATAAAACAAGCCACAGACTATGTGACAATATTTGCAAAATATATATGATGAAAAATTTGAATCTAAAATATATATACTTTTTTACCTTTCAAAATTTAACAATGAGGAAAAAATAGAAAAAATGAGCAAAAAATTTGAAGAAGCACTTCAACAAAGCTAATATATAGCTGGCATCATGGAATGAATGTTTCTGTTTCTCCCAAATTTATATTTTGAAATCTTAACCACCAATAGGATGGTATTGGGAGGTAGACCTTTTGGAAGACAATTATGTCACAAGCATGGAAACTTCATGAATGGAATTTGTACCCTTATAAAAGAGACCCCAGGAAACACTAACACTCCTTTTTTTCATGTTAGGATACAACAGAAAGATGGTTGTCTGTAAACCAGGAAGAGTGGCCTCACCAAGAGCCCAACCATGCTGGCACTCCGTTCTTGAAATTCCAGCCTCCAGAAGTGTGGCAAATCAATTCTGCTGCACATAAACTGCCCAGCCTATAATGCTTTGTTATAGCAGCCCAAACTGATTGTTATAGATAGACAGCAAATAAGCACATAAAATGAAGCTCAACCTCATTAGTTATTAGGAAAATGCAAGTCGAAACCACTATAATATACCACTACTCTCTCCACTCTAATAAACCACTATAATATACCACTACTCTCTCACTTTTTAGTGGTTAAAATTAAAAAGATTGACCACACCCAGTGTTGGTAAGGATATGAAGTGACTGAAACTCTCATACACTACTCAGGACATTATAAAATGGTACAACCATTTTGGAAAGCAGTTTGGTAGTTCTTTAAAAAGTTAAACATACACTTAGCATTTGAACTAGGCATTTCATTTTCATTTTCATTTTACTTTTAATTTCTCACCCAAGAGAAATTAAAGCATATGACCAGGCAAAGATTTGTACATGAGTGTTGTAAGAGCTTTATTTCTAATATCTAAAAACCGGAAACCACCAGTCTATCAACAGGTGAATGGATAAACAAACTGTGGTATATCCATATAATGGAATAAATCTGGCCTGTGATAAAACACATGAACTTCCTGGGTGACACTTGACAGGAAAGGGTTGTAAGCACAAATCAAAGAGATCATTCAAGACTAGCAGCCTTGTAACCACTCCCCAGTGCATATAGGGAGGACCTAAACCATAATTAAGGTATTAAATCAGGATGGTAAAGATTGAGCCCTGTCATGGGTACATGGTGGTTCAATTCCACTATTTTCTCTACTTCGAAATTTTCTGTGTTTAGGCCATTCTTGCATTGCTATAAAGAAATACCTGAGACTGAGTAATTTATAAAGAAAAGAAGTTTAATTGGCTCACTGTGCTGCACACTATTTAAAAAACATACTGGCATCTGCTTCTGGAGAGGCCTCAGGAAGCTTCCAATCATGGTGGAAGGCAAAGGGGGAGCAGGCACATCACAAAGTGAAAGCAGGAGCCAGAGAGAGAGAAAGCAAGCAAGGTGCCACATAATTTTTTTTTAATCTTGGAACATTTTTAAAAATTTTTATTTCCATAGGTTTTTGGGGAACAGATGGTATTTGGTTACATGAGTAAGTTCTTTAGCTGTGATTTGGGAGATTTTGGTGAACCCATCACCCACTCAGTATACATTGAACCCAATTTGTAGTGTTTCATCACTCGCCCTCTTCCCACCCTTTCCACACGCTTTTAAACAACCAGATCTCACAAGAATTCACTAGCTATCACAAAGGCAGCCCCAAGGGGATAGTGCTAAACCATTCATGAGGGATCCACCCCCATATCCAATCACTTCCCACCTGGCCCACCTCCAACATTGGAGATTACACTTCAACATGAGATTTGGGTGGTGGCAAGTATCCAAACTATCATTTTCCATAACAAGAAGTATTTCAAGATAAAGATATTTTGGTTCAGCCATTCAATAGAATATTATGAGGCATTTAAAATTCTTTTTAAAGAGCATTTACTAACTTGAAAAACTTCTTACAATAAACTTTAAGGGCAAAAGGCAGGATAAAAATTAAGTGTGTATTATGATCCCTATTATTTGCCTATGTGTTGACATACAAGGAGATAAGTCCAAATGCCTGCAGTGGGAGATTTACGAGTGAGGGATCTGTGAGTGACAACTATTTTTCTTTGTACCTCTATTTTAAAAATTATCGCCACTAAATAGAGAATTGTAAATATAATGGTTAAAGTGTGTGTGCATTTAAAATGTTTTATTATTAATTGGCAGGGCTGCTTTCTACCCACAAGAGATAAAATAGTAAAAAAAAAAAAAAAAGTCAATAAAAGTAATAAAAGATAAAGGTAGAGAAGAGGAGACTTTTAGGGCTCTCTCTAGGCCTTATCATAATATATAGCATATCTCAAATCTGTCTGCATATTAGAATGACCTAAGGTGCTTTTTTTTTTTTTTGGAGACAGAGTCTCGCTCTGTCGCCCAGGCTGGAGTGCAGTGGTGCAATCTCGGCTCACTGCAAGCTCCGCCTCCCGGGTTCACGCCATTCTCCTGCCTCAGCCTCTCCGAGTAGCTGGGACTACAGGCGCCCACCACCACTCCCGGCTAATTTTTTGTATTTTTAGTAGAGACGGGGTTTCACCGTGGTCTCGATCTCCTGACCTTGTGACCCGCCCAAAGTGCAGGGATTACAGGCGTGAGCCACCGTGCCCGGCCCTAAGTTGCTTTTAAAAAGTATTAATGCCTGGACACCATCCAAAGATCTTCTGATTTAATTGCTCTTGAGTAGAGCCCAGGTTTGAGTTTTATTTTGTTTTATTTTGGGGGTGGGGGGGTGTGTTTACGTCTCTCCAGATGAATCTAATTTGAAGTCACTGTGAAAAACCAATGTTCTGTATGTATGAATCACCTATCATTTGCCAAACACTATGACTTGCTAGAGCAAAATGTACATGGAGTTTCACTGACTTGAGGAAAGAAGCATGATGGAGAACACTTTGGAAACGTAAAGGAAAAACAAACTTTACCGTAAACTTTCTAGCCAGAAGCAGAGTAAATTAGAACACAATTAGCAGAGACTTTACACACATGAATATGGTCAGGTGTTACTCAGTGATATAGATTCACTCTTGGTTATCTGCCAGAAATTTATTCAGGTAAATTCAGAGAATTTGACAAATGTTTTATTCCACTTGTTGAAAATTTCAGCTATCCATGTATATGGGATGTATTCGGTCTTTAGAACTCTACATTGAGACTGCAATTTGACCAATCTTCTTTCTTTATGCCCTTGAACCAATAGGCTGCAATTTACTATACTGGCTTCAATTAATTAATGCTGATTGTCAAGAGGAAATAAGGGTGCTACTGTGCAATGGGGGCAGGGAGGAGTAAATCCAGAACCAACGGGCTCCTCTATGGTTCCTCCTAGTACCACTTTATCCAGTAACAAAAGTTAGGAAAACGACAGAAACCCAGTATCAGGAGACACTTTCATCCCAAGAGGGACTAGCTAAGGACAAACAAATTTTTTTTTTTTCTGAGATGGAGTCTCGCTCTGTCACCCAGACTAGAGTGCAGTGGCGCGATCTCGGCTCACTGCAACCTCTGCCTCCCGGGTTCAAATAATTCTCCTTCCTCAGCTGAGGACAAAGAAATTTTAAAATGGATAAAGTTAGGGTAGGAAGGGAGTTCCACCTCCTTTATTCATTAAACAATATCTTTTTTTTTTTTTTTGGTTTCCTCCTTTCCATTTCCCTTACTATTTTAAGTTGGATGAGCTAGTGATGGTAAACTTTGTAAATTCAGTATACGTTAAGTATATCAATACGGAGCAGTAACTGAAGTAGAGAAGTTTTGAGCAACACCAAGCAGAAATGGACGTAATGACCCACGAGATTTTGAGCCTCTCCTTTTGGGAGAACGTCAGTCTTTCTTCTATCTGAAAAAAATAGGTTTGTGTGTCTGTGTGTCCCACGCTGTTGGTTCCCATCATTCTGGGAAGAAGAGTACCTATGCATGTTAGGTGGCCCAAGGGGTAACTACAGCTGACATGACAGATTGTTCACTCAGCATCCTTCTGGCAGCCTTACAATATGGCTTTCTGTTCATTAGAGGTTAGAAAGTTAAGTCTCCATTTCCCAGGTTTCCTGCAGCTAGATTGTACATTTGACTACATTCCACCAAAAGACTCACCTCATGAAACTTTGATGGTACAGGCAATATTGTGAAGCAAGGACTACACAGATCTGACAAACACAGCCAGGGAGGTCTTAGGTGTTTCAAAAGCACCTCTGGAGGAAGATTTGGTGAACAGCTGTCAAACAGCCAAAGGCGGCAGCAAGATTTCGTCATTTTTTGGAAACAGCATCATGATGTGTTTGGGCATTTCTTCAACTTGCATCACTCCTCTCTGTGTAACACAACCTTGGTTCAATGCACACACAGAAATTCTATCAGTCAACTAACACTCTGTAATAAATCCCCTTCCATTTAAATTATCCAGAGGGAATTTGACTATTAAATAGGAACACTGACTAGTACAGGAAAATAGTTTTGTAAATAGAGCCGATGCCCTGAAAGAATAAAACTGTTATATAACATTTATATTAACCTGCTAGAACAAGACTATGTTTATACATTATTTATATAATACCTATCATTATAATGTGTAAATTAAGTTTACATTAAGCAAGTCAAAATGGTCCCTTTGTCTAGAATTGTTGGGGGAAGGCATTAAAGACAATATTTTTTAAAAAATAAGACTTTGTCATTTACTGAAGGCTTACATGAAAGAAGAGATAAAGACAGAACCACCAGACAGAAGGTGAACAAATACCATATCTTAGTTCTTAACACATCAAAACCACAGACTCTCTTTAATATAAGGGAACAATCTAAGACATAGTTCAAAAGCTGCCCTAAGGACAGATGGTTAGAAAGGATCTCATGACACTTAGGTAAGAGAGAAAAAAACTCCATCATACTCAGGTAGGAAAGTGAGAGCCCTTCTTCCTCAGAGGACGGACGAAAATAAACCCTAAGTCCTATGTCAGCTAACGTCAAAAAAGCTATTTAAAAAGAATACCAGTAAGGTAAATCTGAAAGTGGTCACAGTATTTGTAAAATATTGAAAATCTTTATATGGGTTACAATGTTTCCTTTACAATGTTACAGTGAAACATGCAATCTCTTTGTTAGTTGCAATTTAAAATTTTTAAATATGTGACTTGAGGTTGTGTTAATTATGGAGGCTGATTTCTTCTTTCAAATCTCTGTATGAGAAAGACATAAGGGCTAGCTCTTGTACGGTTATATGGGTGTGTAGTGGTTCAACAACTGTGTCTAAAGAACAGTATACCATAATGTTTTGCCATCTGCCTTGTTCTTTTCAGTAACTTCAACACTGACAAGAAAGTAGATATAACTTGCAACTTTATTACATTTTTACAAGACATAAATTAGGATCCAAAGTGAATTTAAGAAAGATCAAAGACCATGTAGTATGCATAATAAAATTTAGTTTTAAAAACGAATTCTACAAATATAGAGTAAGAGAGATATAAATTTTTAAAAACTTTCATCAAAAAATGATGTGTTTCGTAAACTTAAGTTGAATAGGAATATGATAAGGAATTCAAAAAATAATTGATTTTATTTCAGTTAAGCATGGCTAGAAGAATAGGGTTCAGAAAACGGGAGGTTACGTGTCTTCTTCTCATTGATTAAATAGATGTCAGAATTCTAAAGTCCTGCCATATTATGCCTGAAATACTAAGTTCCATTCCAGGTACAGCGTTTTAAGAGAGATATTGAGAAACCGATACATACCCAGAGAACTAAGATAAAACGGTGACAGAGAATTTAGACTCAAGGTATTTGTGGAATCCTTAAACAGTCTGTCGGACCTGGAGAAGACAGAGCTCCTCTTAAATATTTAAGAAATGTCTTGTATACACAGGATTGAACTTCTTCTAGGAGGCTTCCAAAAATTAAAAAACAATTAGTGTTAACAATCATAAGCTACTGTTACACAAATGACCCCAAGTCCCTCAGTTTTTTATGATCATCTTTTTCTTCACTATCCAAACAAAATAACCTTCCTTCTTTCCCCATACCTCCACAACTCCCTAGAGGTAGGAGAAAGTTGCTGACATTCCACAATCCATTTTCTCAACTCTCACCTGTTGGTTCTGCTCCAGGCTTTTTGTCATTTATTTTTAGTATGTCTGGTTGCCTCACCCTCTTCCTATAACTGTCCTAGATTTTCCACCCCAAGTCACTTCTTTTTTTTTTTTATTTCACAAAGTACCATTCTGCAATGTTACTTTGTAACGGACTTTAGCTAAAAACTTTGGTTCATAGAGCAGCCTTACAGCACAAAACTGAAAGATACAATCAAACATCAAAAAAGCAATATTCTTGGAGTCAATCTGCCCATCATCATGTTTTTGGACACTGTTTTCTTGTTTCTGTCCTGAGTTCCACAACTCCAATTTCTAGCTTTTGGACTACCATCAAATCAAAGCCAACTTTCTACTCCTTCATCTAACTTTATTTCTTTTATTCATTTCCTCCTCATTTCATATAATATCCTGGATCCACTTTTTATAACTTTTTGAAATTTATTTTCCTTTTTTTTTTTTTTTTTTTTTTGGAGACGGAGTCTTGCTCTGTCACCCAGGCTGGAGTGCAATGGCACAATCTCAGCTCACTGCAAGTTCTGCCTCTCGGGTTCACGCCATTCTCCTGCCTCAGCCTCTCCGAGTAGCTGGGACTACAGGCGCCTGCCACCACGCCCGGCTAATTTTTTGTATTTTTAGTAGAGACGGGGTTTCACTGTGTTCTCGATCTCCTGACCTCGTGATCCGCCCGCCTCGGCCTCCCAAAATGCTGGGATTACAAGCGTGAGCCACCATGCCCGGCTGAAATTTATTTTCCTAAAGAAGAAAGCCTTCTCTTCAGGGTTCCATCTTTATTCAAAGAACTATCTAAAGACTTCACAAATCTCCAATCAAATTTTAAAAGGGGCTTGCTATAGTCTGAATATGGTTTTTTTCTTTTTTTCACCAAAACTCATATTGAAATTTGATCCCCAAAATGGAGGTGTTGGAAGGTGGGGCCTAGTGGAAGGTGTTTGGATTATGGGAGTGGATCCCTCATAAATGGCTTCATACCATTCTCACGATAATGAGTTGTCACTCTGGTGAGAGTGAATTAGTTCTCATGAGAATGGATTAATTCCTGTGAGAGTGGGTTGTAGTAAAGCCAGGACCCACGGGTTTTGCCTCTTCACATGTGTCTACTTCCCTTCTGACCACCACCATGTTTTGATGCAGCATGAAAGCCCTCACCAGAAACCAAGGCCACATCCTTGAACTGCACAGCCTGCAGAACAGTGACCTAAATAAACCTCTTTCTTTATAAATTACCCAGTTTCAGGTATTCTGTTATTAGCAACACCAAAAAGACTAAGACAGGGCTCAAAGTCAAGGTCACTGTGTTCAACCTCCATCACTGCTTGGAAAGCAAGAAAAGTATGCAATAGAAGATTAATTATCGGCCAGATGTGGTGACTCATGCCTGTAATCCCAGCAGTTTAGGAGGCTGAGGTGGGTGGATCACCTGAGGTCAGGAGTTCAAGACCAGCCTGGCAGACATGGCAAAACCCCATCCCTACTAAAAATACAAACGTTAACCGGGTGTGGTGGCATGCACCTGTAATCCCAGATACTCTACTTGGGAGGCTGAGGCAGGAGAATTGCTTGAACCTGGGAGACAGAGGTTGCAGTGAACCTAGATCATGCCGCTGCACTCCAGCCTGGGTGGTAGAGTAAGACTGCATCAAAAAAAAAAAAAAAAAGAAGAAGATTGTTTTTCCTCCTATCCAGAGCAAACCCCAGGTGGATGCAGCAATAAATTTTATTGTTATATAAGGAACATATCTCTAAAATTTGATGCTATCAGCAATATATGGGCTGATTCTTGAGATCTTGAATTTCCCCATGACTGGAGTTATTCTAACACAGAAGCCAATTTACTATTTGGGGGAATGTTACAGAGTAGAAAGTCAAGTGAAAATCCCTTCAGCTATAGAAGTGTATAGTTCTATTTGTTCCTATATCATTGTTAATAAAGCTCTATGAACATTTCCTTGTGAAATGAAAATTCTATATGACATAGAAGAGAAAAAAAAGAAAAACAAAACAAATTAAGTTCATGTGGCTTCTTCCGTTCAGCTAATATTTTACCAATAAATAATAATAAACAGTGCATTTTCTTCCTTTCCTCAGTCCAAAGAAACTCTACTTTAATGAGAACTGCCTCATTTACTTCCTTGTAATCCTTTGCTAATTCTTCAGTTTGGGATAATGACATTTATCACAAAGAACAACTTAAATTTTTGATTCAGTCATCCAATCCAATTCAAATATTTGAAATCTTTTCCTCTCAGCTCTTTCTGACCCTAAATAATTTTGGTAATTCTCATATTAATCCTCATTAGTAAAAGATTCCTCTTTGGGGACTCCAAAGTCCCTTTCCTAATCATGATGGTCCATTTAAGCTGGGCTAGTTTTAGTAGGGGGTCTTATTAAAAGAATTTTACACAATCTCAAACTCTGCCTTTCTATACTAAGCTGAAATGATTTGCCTGTGGCATAACTGACACAATCAATGCTCCTATCTCTATAATCAAAGTATATTACTACACAACAAATTTAGCTACAGGAATTACCGACAATCCCAATAATGGTCCAAATTAGTCAAGTGTGACATTGTATGTCAATAAATGTGCTTACATTGCCTTTCTTAAGAATATAGGATGGTGCGTCTAGAATTCACATATTGGCATTAGGAAATTTAAACCATTTGAGTCCCCATAAAACCCATCTCTCTATCAACATGTAGATAATTGTTAAGCACAAAGATTTTCATTATAGCCTTTTAATCACAATTGGTTTGAGGTAAAGATCACATGTACCATTGTCTAATCTCCTAAATATGGAGGCAGATTCTCTCTGAAGTCAAGGCTTGCCTATACCCATACTCCAACCCCAAATTCTATATCAACTTGACAGACCAAGATATATCCTTTTTCCCAGATGCTCTCAGGGCAATTCCAATAAATGCCTAAGATTCTGTAGGTATAGACCCAGGTACATGGCTTCTGACAATTACTCATTTCACTAGAAGATGAAGTTCAAGATGCAGCAAATTGAGGCAGCATAAGTATTCACACCTGGTCACTGCATCCTCAGGCACTACCATTAGCAAAGTGAGTGTGATGGTTCATTTGGGGTATCAACTTGACTAGATTAGAGGATATCTAGATAGCTGGTAAAGCATTAGTTATTCTCATTGCTTCAATAAGCACTAATCTCATCCCCCTTCTGCTGAAAGGGAATCTCAGGTGGCTTGGCATTTTATTAGAATGATTGAGCTTCCCCGGATGTGTGTGTAAGGGTGTTTCCAGAGAAGATTGGCATTTGGGTGTGTGAACTGAGTGGAAAAGATATCCCCTCAATGTGGGCAGTCATCATCCAATCAGCTTAGGGCCTGAATTGAACAAAAATATAGACGAAGGGCAAATTCTTTCTATTTTCTGGAGCTGGAGAACTCTTTCTTCACCAGCTTTGAACATCAGCTCTCCAGAATCTCCGGAGTTTGGACTCCAGGACTTACACCAGTAGCCTCCCTGGGTTCTTGAGCCTTTGAATTCATACAGACTGAAAGCATACCATTGGCTTCCTTGGTTCTACAGCCTTCAGACTGGGACTGAGCTACACTACTGGCCTCCCTGGTTCTCCAACTTGTAGACAGCCTATTGTAGTACTTCTCAGCTTTCTTAGTGGCTTGAATCCATTCTCCAAATAAATCCCTTCTTCTCTCTCTCACTCTCTCTCTTTTTCTCGTGTGTGTGTGTACACGTGTGTGTGTGTGTGTGTGTGTGTGTGTGTGTGTGTGTGTGTGTGTGTTTATACACATTCTATCAGTTCTGGCCCTCTGGAGAACCCTGACTAAAACAGTGAGTTATCCTGCAGGTCAATGGTAAAATGCCCTAGTGCTAGTGCCCATTATAGGCCTAAAATTTTATCACTTAGTCCACAACATCTTGCTGGTCCTCCCAAATTTCTATTATTATTCTACTTGCTGATGCTTCAAAATTCACAGACTCCCATCATTAAGCCTCTGCTATAACACCCAACCCATTTTTTAATAATTGTCATTAATATTAGGTGCATTTATACTATATTATCACTTACTTACATTATACTGCTTATTTCTCATAACAATTCTACCATGTTGTGATTTTAGCTGTTTTAGAAAATGAGGAAACTAAGGCTAAGAATGGTTAAGTGCCTTGCCCAAGATGACAGAACTTGTAAGTGACAAAGACAGGATTCTAACCAGGTCTGTAAAATCCTGACTCTTCTGCTATTCCCAGTAGATCTCAAGGTCTTCCCTTTTCAAGCATTATAATATAATCTTATTATCCATAAGCGTATGCCCACCTGCATTGAAAAGGCTGAGAGACATACCCTTGGGGCCAATTGCTACTTTCCCTGTGGCACCTGTCACCCATTCCTATTTCTTTATATACCTAGAACATAACTGGAGTATCAAAAATGAAAGCCCCAAAACATGCCCTCAGTTAGGTAGAAATTTTAATCCTATCACAAATCATCATTCTAGGCTACTTGAGAAGCACAGGGGAAGAAAACCCTAGTTGCTAGATTTCTATTTCCATCACAGACTCACAAGCACTTCAGTAATCTTTAATCTGAGAAGTTATTATTTTTGGAATTGAAAATAGTTACATTCTTTTTTGTTATTTTTTAGTTCTATTAATCTTTGTAAATTTCAGACTATATGTCCACTAGTGAAGAGTAATTTTTATAGAATATACTAAATATTGACAGATTTTTGTGAGAAAGATATTTTATACAGTGTAGAAAGCAGCACAATCTTTCTTTAAAAGGTTAGTTAGATATACGTTCAGAATTTTTAAACCTTCAAAAATATTTGTAACATTTGAACCCATAATGTCACTTGTAGATAACCCCAATAAGGAAATAACCAGAAATACAAACAAGAACATATTGTTGCAGTGGTATTTTGAATAGTCACAAAAAAAGTAGAAAAAAAAGGACATGGTTACAATATTCATCCAACTAGATATTACACAACCATCAAATATTATGCTTATGATAAATTTTTAAAGATATTTTAAATTTTGAAAGTAGAGGGTAAAATTTTACAGTGTAGCAGTTTGGTATTTTTTTAATGGAAAGAAATATCAAAGTTTTAAGTGGTAGGACTGAAAAACTAATAAGAAAAATAGAAATAAATAAATTTTGCCTTCTAAAAATTTCTAGAGAAGGCAAAAAGAAGTGATTATATAGTGAATAGAAAATATGTGGAAAATTCCTTATGAACAATTTATGTACTAAGAATGTATTTGCATGGTGAAAGGCCTTTAAATCTTGTTGACCTAACTTAGGACTCAGTGCAAATGGGACATTATAAAATGTCACTTACAGTTTTCTCCCAAGTCAACTAGGATTTATTGTAATCAGGTTTTACTGCATTCCATTAACAAAAATATATGGCTAAGTATATGTTCTCTGGTAATTAATACTCTTCGCATTTGGCCTAATAGTTTTTACTGCACCTGAAGCGTGCACTAGTGGCCCTGAAACACATGCCTTATTGATCATCACCATTAAGCTGGCAATTATTATCCTATCATTAGTCAAATTATTAGGCCTCTGGAATTTAGCAGCTGAACCATCTGAATCCAAGAAAAAGAAAGTGTCCTTAAAGCTATCAGTCCGGAATCCTCACTTCCCCCTAAAAAGAAGCAAATCTTGAATGATATCTGTATCAGTTACCTGTTACTGAAATAATGCTGTTAATAAACTACCCCCCAAATCAGCCTTTATTTAGTTCACAAGTATGTGCATGAGCAATTAGGCTAGGTGGGCTTTCCAAGCTCATTTAGGCTCTTAAACATCTGAGCTCAGCTGTCTGTCAGTGAGAACACCTGACTCTGCTCCACGTGTCTCTCATGTTCCTCCAGCAGGCAAGCCCTGACATGTTTCTGCGGGAAAGGCTGAGGTTCAAGAGCAGAAGCAGCATTGTACAAGCACTTTTTCAAGCCTCTGCATAAATCACATCTGCAAATTGTATGGCCAAACTCAGAATATGGGGAAAGGGAAAGCGATTCTGCTTCTTTGGTGAGAACTGCGAAGTCACAAGGCAAAAGTCCCTGATAAAAGAAGGGGTGAGTAACTGGGACCCTTAACGCAATTATCTACTACAAAAGTGCATCCACTTCTCTAATCTCGTTTTCAACAAGCTGCCTACATCATTGCTGCAGCAGCTCACAATTACCCCAAGGTCAATAGTGTCTTTCGAAAAAACTAAAGGTAGGAAAAAAATTGACCAAGATATTTTAAAAACAAAACCAAAACCCTTACTACTTTTATCACCTTAGACACTATTATACACTCCCCTAATTCACAACCATTAATAGGTAGAGTGGGTTTGTAATGCTGAAAGTTAACACAACACACACTTCAGTGACGTATTTAATACACACCATCCCCCATGAGTATCTTTTCTGCTTAACCTGACTGGCAATTTCACATTTTGCATTCATATTAAATACATAAGGAAAATATATCAACTTATAAATTGTTTATTATTTTCGTGACCATAGCAGAAAAAATCAAGGCCATTTCAACAAAATTTGTTAATCTTTCTTCAAAAATAGTGAGTCTTTCTCTTTTACTTATGCCAAATTAGGCTTTTTATTTTCCCCAAGCAAGGAAGCCTACATATTAACTCACCACCTACCTTTACTTCTTAACTCGGCCATGTGCAAGAAATTCTTGAGTGCTGCACAACAGAGCAATTTCAGGATATATAACCCTCTTCAGTGAGGTAGCCCAGAATTCCAGGAGGGTGAGAGGGGAAGCTGCAAAACCTCTTGAAGCCTAGGCTCAGAAGTAACAGAGCATCATTTCCAATGCGTGCTTTGTTCAAGGCAAAACACAAGGCCATCCCAGGTTCAAGGGTAAAGAAATAAACTCGGCCGGGTGCGGTGGCTCATGCTTGTAATCCCAGCACTTTGGGAGGCCGAGGCTGGCGGATCACGAGGTCAGGAGATCGAGACCATGGTGAAACCCCGTCTCTACTAAAAATACAAAAAAATTAGCCGGGCATGGTGGCGGGCGCCTGCAGTCCCAGCTACTCGGAGAGGCTGAGGCAGGAGAATGGCGTGAACCCGGGAGGCGGAGCTTGCAGTGAGCTGAGATTGCGCCACTGCACTCCAGCCTGGGCGACAGAGCGAGACTCCGTCTCAAAAAAAAAAACAAAAAAAAAGAGAAATAAACTCATCTCTTGATGAGTAGGAGGGCAAAATGCAGAGATGGAAAAGGTTATTGGGGCTGTTTTTGCAAAGAACCTTTCACGAATGGTGATAATCATACCCATTTCACAGTGTTGCCATAAGGATCTGAGAAAACGTAATGAAAGCATTTTGTAAACTGTGTTCAATTAGAAGTACATTCATTTCTAAAAGAAAATATAGATGAGAGTTTGAATCTGCATGCAGATGGTTTAAATGTGACTCTAAACACATGCCCTACTATCCTCACCATTCTTCTTACCTAGAATTTCCTCCTAAGGTATGTGGGGTGGGTTGGTGAGTTGGCTTAAATATATCCAATTACATGTAAGTTTTTTCATGATTTGGCTTTGCATTCATCTATAGATTCTTACTTGAAAGTAGGAAACAAAACACCTTTCTCTACGTTATAGTTAGAGATTCAGAAGGTTCTTTACTAAAATTATTGCTATATGTCTATTTAATTCTATATCTATTTCAGTTTGCCTCCACAGTTTCTCCCCCCAGTTCATCATTTACCTTTATTTTAATGAGATAATTATTTTCAGCTTCTTCATTAAGCCTATGGAATATGTAAAGTTCTCCCCAAATTTGAGACCTGGTTCTCCATCACTGCTGTTACTGCTGCTGCTCATCTAACAACTCCACTGCTCTAAGTTTTTTGATCACCCAGCAAAGAGGAGCCTTCGAGCCCCTGAAGAATCAGGTACCACAAGCTAGGAAGAAATATCATACTTGCTTTATGCAGAATTAGATAGTGGCTCTCAGAGAGATATGTCTCGGTTGTCTTCACCCTTGGAACCTATGTTGACCTTATTTGGAAAAGGGTCCTTGTAGATGAAGGTAAGTCAAAGATCTTGAGTTGAGATTACTTTGAATCTAGGGTGAGTTCTAAATCCAATGACAGGTGTCCTTATAAGGAGAGGAGATGACACAGAAAAATATGGGAGAAGACAATGGGAAGACAGAGAAAGAGATGAAATCCACGCTGCCACCAAAGAATGCCTGGAGTCTCCAGAAGCTTGAAGGACAAGGAAGAATTCTCCCCTAGAGTCTTTAGAGGGACCATGTCCTATGGACACTTTGATTTTGGACTTCTGGCTTCCAGAACTATGAGCGAATACATTTCTATTGTTTCAAGTCACCCAATGTGTGATTATTGTTATGGTGACCTCAGAAACTAATGCACTTTATTTGAATATTGCCAAAGTCTATATAAGCAGAGACCAACAGAATGGTCCCTAGATTTGAGCCCTCTGTCCTCAATTGAGAAAATAGCCTCTACATCCTATCTAAATGCCCCAGTTGTATGACTCAGAGTCACTTAATAAATCATTCCATCCCTTAAGGCAGGAGATATACTGAGAGGGAGTCTCACACCTGCACCCAAAAAATCTGTCAGTATAACGTTGACACTTCATGGCTTCCAGTTTCTGAACTGCTAGTCCACAGTGCTTGTAATGAACTGGATTCTTCATTTCCCCTCCTATATACTGTCAGAAAGGGAGAGTTGGAAGTTCCAAGGCTTAAAAATGTAAGCAGATAAGGCTGTTTGTATCTTTACGAATGTACTAGTGTGTATGTGCACGTATGTGTGAAGTGATGCACAACTAGAACTATAAAGGCATTCTGTACAACTTCACACAAAGCACCATCATCTCACATGGTTTCACTTCTTTCAGCATTCATTTTCTCACATAATTAAATACAAAAGAAATAATAAATTTCACTTGGTATGCATATTGAGCCACTCCTCACTTTTTTTCCCAAATGTGGGACTACAAAGTAATTGGTAACATCTGTTATCATTGACTATTTTCACAATTTGTGTGATACCTGGAAATTTATTATAGCTAAGAGCACAGTAACTATTTTTTTCAAGCAATGATCCCAAGAATGCAACAGCATCTGTGACTGTCACTAATCAGGGAGTCACTCAGCTGAAATATGACACAATTACATGTGGTTGATGCCTCAAAAATTATTGCTAAACATAAAACACTAATTGTTTTCATTATAGGTCTCCAGGCCATCGCCAAATGGATTGCTGTAGAAATATTGGAAATCTTAGGTGGTCCAAAGAAAAATTAAAAAAAAAAAACAAAGCAGGAACTAGTCCCCACCTATCTAAACAGTCTATAGTCAGGGCCTCCAAAACACTAGCAAAGACTCTATGAAAGCATGCCTTTCTGCAGCAGAAAACACCAAAATATTAACTA
>NW_026652280.1:125282899-125365758 GCF_009828535.3 Hylobates moloch
TGTTATGGTGACCTCAGAAACTAATGCACTTTATTTGAATATTGCCAAAGTCTATATAAGCAGAGACCAACAGAATGGTCCCTAGATTTGAGCCCTCTGTCCTCAGTTGAGAAAATAGCCTCTACATCCTATCTAAATGCCCCAGTTGTATGACTCAGAGTCACTTAATAAATCATTCCATCCCTTAAGGCAGGAGATATACTGATAGGGAGTCTCACACCTGCACCCAAAAAATCTGTCAGTATAACGTTGACACTTCATGGCTTCCAGTTTCTGAACTGCTAGTCCGCAGTGCTTGTAATGAACTGGATTCTTCATTTCCCCTCCTATATACTGTCAGAAAGGGAGAGTTGGGAGTTCCAAGGCTTAAAAATGTAAGCAGATAAGGCTGTTTGTATCTTTACGAATGTACTAGTGTGTATGTGCACGTATGTGTGAAGTGATGCACAACTAGAACTATAAAGGCATTCTGTACAACTTCACACAAAGCACCATCATCTCACATGGTTTCACTTCTTTCAGCATTCATTTTCTCACATAATTAAATACAAAAGAAATAATAAATTTCACTTGGTATGCATATTGAGCCACTCCTCACTTTTTTTCCCAAGTGTGGGACTACAAAGTAATTGGTAACATCTGTTATCATTGAGTATTTTCACAATTTGTGTGATACCTGGAAATTTATTATAGCTAAGAGCACAGTAACTATTTTTTTCAAGCAATGATCCCAAGAATGCAACAGCATCTGTGACTGTCACTAATCAGGGAGTCACTCAGCTGAAATATGACACAATTACATGTGGTTGATGCCTCAAAAATTATTGCTAAACATAAAACACTAATTGTTTTCATTATAGGTCTCCAGGCCATCGCCAAATGGATTGCTGTAGAAATATTGGAAATCTTAGGTGGTCCAAAGAAAAATTAAAAAAAAAAAACAAAGCAGGAACTAGTCCCCACCTATCTAAACAGTCTATAGTCAGGGCCTCCAAAACACTAGCAAAGACTCTATGAAAGCATGCCTTTCTGCAGCAGATTTTATGATAACAGAAAATTTCATTTTTTGTTAGAGTATTCATCCAGTATGTCAACTATACACATTTCTTTTTTTCTTTTTTTCTTTTTTTTTTTTTTGTTGCCCAGGCTGGAGTGCAGTGGCACGATCTCGTCTCACTGCAAACTCCACCTCCCAGGTTCACGCCATTCTCTTGCCTCAGCCTCCCGAGTAGCTGGGAATACAGGTGCCCGCCACAACACCCGGCTAATTTTTTTGTATTTTTTTTAGTAGAGATGGTGTTTCACTGTGTTAGCCAGGATGGTCTCGATCTCCCGACCTCATGATCCACCCCCGTCAGCCTCCCAAAGTGCTATGATTACAGGCATGAGCCACCATGCCTGGCCAACTATATACATTTCTAATAAGGCCAAAATGCTTTTTTGCCATATGTACCCACAGCATAGTTGAGGCAGTGATTCAACGGCGCTTGTGATGAAGAATGAATTAGATAAGGTAAATAAATTGTCAAGACTAGCAAAAGTCCTACTAAAGTTGCCTCAGGTTTTTTAGTAGCTTCAATAATATGGATTTATTCTTACAGAATTTGTAAGAGAGGAAAACTCTTTTTCCTCTACCAATCTTATGATCATTGGATTGGGCCCCATATTAAAAGACAAAGTAACAAGAGAAAAGCATACAAATTTATATATTATGTTTTACATAACACGGGAGCCTTCACAAGGAAATGAAGACACATAGAAATAGTTAAACCTGTGTATTTTTATGTCAGCTTCGATGAAGAGGTGACAGTCAAGGCGAAATGTGATAGAGCAAGAAGTGTACAATCTAATGGTAATAAACTACGAGAAAGTTAGGAAGGCCTGTTTGTTCAGATCTTTCTCCGGGGCGCTTTGTCTTCAGAGATTCAACACTCCACCTTTCCTTTGCATATAGGAAGGGAACATGTCACATGAGAGTCTTGTGACCTGCTTCAGCAAAGAAGGGCAGGAGAATGGCAGAGACCTTCCTGCTTCTGTGGTTTTCTCACCTTCTTTCTGCTTAAAATATCCAATATGCTCAAGGGCCATATTCTTTGGTAGCAAATCCTGAACCCCATCATGTCCAATCTTTTTTGTAGATCAGAATATAGTGTTAAAATCTCAGCTGTCCTCAGCCTGGGCAACATAGTGAGACCCTGTCTCTACAAAAATAAAAATAAAAATACAAAAATTAAGCCAAGCATGGTGGCATGTGCCTATAGTCCCAGCTACTCAGGAGGCTGAGGTGGGAGGATTGCTTGGGCCTGGGAGGTAGAGGCTGCAGTAAAGAAGCCATGATCATGCCACTGTACTCCAGCCTGGGGACAGCAAGACCCTGCCTCAAAAAAAGAAATCTCAGTCCCTTGAACTTAATCTATTTTTTTTCTCCCATAGTATGTAATTAAGCACTTCTACATGAATTTCCTTAGACTAGTGTGGATGCTCCAGGAGGGGACAAGGCATTGTCACTATCTTCAAATTAAAGTCTATTGGATATAATATACAAGGAAATATGTATTTATAGTACAGTGTTATAGGCACCACAGGAAAATATATATAACTAGTGGGATCACAGAGGGAAAAGCTTTCCATAGGAAGTTCATTTCAGAAGTATTTGCAGAATTATTCCCAGTTTAAGTACAAAGGTCTGAGAGCAAGAAACAACCTGCTGTGCTAGAAAAATGTACTTTGTTCTGTATGAACTGCAGCAGAGTGAAGACTAGTGTCGACTTTTTTTAAAAAAGTGTCTAATAAGCAAGATAATAAAGATATAACAAGAATGAAATGATAAATATAAAGAAGGCAATAAGGCAATAAAATAATTTGTTGGCTGTAACCCTGCTGCAAAGATAAGAGCTGCAACCAGTTCAAGGAATAATTTCACCTATCAAAATCAGGGAATTAAATGAATCAAAAGTAGAAAGGCCAAGAAAGCAAAATATATAATGCACATATCACACACACACACACACACACACACACACACACACACATTTAAAAATTTCCTTCAAAGCAGTGCAGTGGATAAGCAGGGAGTGAGGGGGAGATGTCAGCACATTTACCTGTGGCTTGGGCAGAATTGTTATAAGTTTCTACACTAAGCCAAAGATGGGCATGTGGTTTGGCAACCTCAGAAATACTAGGAGTAAGCTTTTAAATTATAAATGTTTGTAGTCTTTTTTCCAAAACTGATCCAGGGAAAAAATACATTCTATGCTGTCATCCAAAACTTCCTTCTGATAATAAAGCCACACTTTTTATAAAATACATAAGCAATGTTTTGAAAAAATTTAAAGGGATTAAGGCTTGTTCTCCAAGTTCACTCTCACCGTGTTGACGATCAATTGTCAGTCAAAGGTTCTTAACTAAGCATTCTTTTTAAAAATCTAATCTACTCAAGTATGGTTCTTCAAAAAATTTAGACCATAACTCTCTTTAAAAAGAAATAATATCAAATATTTTATTTAATATTAATTAATGAGGAAATCAATAAGGTATTAAAATTGGTTCAAAGGAGAATCTGAGAGGACTTCCAGTTTCAAAATGGTGGCATAGAAGCAAGCTGGCTTCACCCTCCCCACCACTGCCACCACATACACATAGAAAACCAGAAACATATACACAGCTCTAACATCATCAATATTCTAGAGCTCAAATATGAGGGTCAGGTCATTCCTGGGACCACAGAGAAGGGAAAAAACTTTCAACAGACAGTAAGAAAGTTGGACTTCCATATCCGTGAAACTGCTCCCCCAAATCTGTTCAACAGCAAGAACATGGAAAATTTCTCCCCAACTTAAGGTATCTACACTAAAAAAATTGAGATGATGTGGACAACCACCTTCTTAACCACCTTGGGTTTCTTGGCGGTAAGCCTGCCTCTGCCTCAAGCCACAGGAATCATCAGGAGTGCCTGAAGAAAGAAATATCTCTGAGGACAGAGACAAAGAACAGAGATGGGAATACCATCCATAATCCTGGAAACGTCTCTGTAACTCAGCCAAAAGAGACACCAAATCAGTGTGGCTGTTCAACAGCACCATGTTATAGGAGGTTTGTCTGACAGCTTCCCTGGCACAAACCCCTAGCCAGCCTTCCCGCACTCAAGATACCCCTTTTGGGATATCTTTCCATTGGGGAAGGGAGGCACTCTGATTGCCTAGAACCAAGGAAATCTTGGGCTTAAGCTGCCATCTAGTGACCAAAAGGAGGCAGTGACCTAGCTGGGGTGATATAATGACAATTAACAGGTAAATTATGAAGAATCTCTAAGCAAGCATGTCCAATGTAAATCAAAACAGGTCATACACAGAAGCCTGGAATAAATAATCGTTTAATGCAAAAACATAGATGTATATCCACAAGAAACAGCAGACAAGAAACCTTAACCTCCCCAAGGGAACAAACCAAGGAACCAGGGACTGACCCCAACAAAATGGCAATATGTTAACTCTCTGATCAAGAATTCAAAATAGCAGTTTTGAGAAAACTCTGTGATTTTCAAGATCACACAGAAAAGCAAATTTAAAATTTATCAGGGATATTTAACAGAGATTGAAATAATTTTTTAAAATCAAACAGAAATCTTGGAACAGAGAAATATATTTGCTAAACTCAAAAATTTATTAGAGGGTTTCAACACCAGAAAGAATCAAACAGAGAAAAGATTCAGTGAGCTCAAAGATAGACTATTTGAAAAAAACACAGAAAGTTAAAAAAAGAAAAAGAATGAAAAGCAATGAAAATTTTCACAAAATGTAGAAAATCACCTCAAAAGACCAAATCTAAGAATTATTAGTTTTCAAGAGGCAGTTGAGCAAGAACGAGGGGTAGAAAGCTTATTCAAAAAGAAAAAATCAATAACAGAACACTTTCTAAATGTGAGAAAGAGATAAATATCCAGGAACAGGAAGGTCAGAAAACACCAAACAGATTCAACCCAAATTAGACTACCACAAGACCTATAATAGTTCAACTTTCTAAAGCTAAAGTGATAGAAAGCATCCTAAAAGCAGAAAGAGGAAAAAAAGCAAATAATACATAAACAAAGCTCCAATTAATCTGGTGACAGACTTCTCAATGGAAACCATACAGGCCAGGAAGTAGTGGGACAATATTTTCAAAGCAATGAAAGAAAAAACTACCCTCCAAGAATACTGTATTCATCAAATTTATCTTCAAATATAAAAGGTTTTTCCTCAACAATCAAAAGCTGAGAGAATTTACCACCACCAGACCCATCTTACAAAAAATGCTACAGACAGTCCTTCAATCTGAAAGGAAAAAAAAAAACCATTAACATGCAAACAGAAAATTTTTCAAAGTATAAAACCCACCGGTATAATTAAGTACATGGAAAAACACAGAATACTCTACTACTGCAAAAGTGGTATACAATCTATTCATAACTCTAGTGTGAAGCCCCAAAGACAAATCTACAAAAACCATAATACCAACAGTAACCTGTTAAGAGATTGGCAATATAAAAACATGTAAATCAAGACAACTTAAAGTCAAATGGGGGATAGAAGTTAAAATGTAGAATTTTTTCATTTTTTGCTTTTTTTTAACATTCTTTGTGATCTAAGTTTTATCTCTTTAAAATAATTTATTATATCTATAAGATGGATTTCCCAAGCCTCATGATAACCACAAATGCAAAAACCTATAATAGATTCATGAAAAATAAGAATGAATTAAAACACACTATCAAAGAAAATCACTTAACCACAAAGGAAGACAGTTAAAAAAAGAAGAAAGAAAGAAAAAGGATTATAAAACAACCAGAAAATAGACAACAAAATGGTAGTAGTAAGTCTTTACTTGTCAATAATAACACAGTGTAAATGGACTGAATTCTCCAATTAAAAGACATAGAATGGCTGAATGAATAAAGAAGCCCCAACTATATTCTTCCTACAAGAAACCCACTTCATCTCTAAACATACAGATAGACTAAAGCTGAAGGAGTTAAAAAAGATAATCCCTGCAACTGGAAATAAAAAACAAGCAAGAGTAGCTACAATTATATCAAATACAATAGACTACAAATCAAAGACTGTAAAAAAAGACAAAGAAGGTCACTATATATAATGATAAAGGGGTCAATTCAGTAAAAGGGTATAACAATTATAAATATCTCTTTATCTGACACTGGAGCACCAAGTATATAAGTAAACATTAATAGATCTAAAGGAAGAGAGAGACAGATGGCAATACAATAACAGTAGGGGACTTCAATACCCCAGTCTCAGTAATGGACAGATCATCCCAACAGAAAAATCAACAAATAAACATTGGAGTTAAGCTACACAATAGATCAAATAAGCCTAATTGACATTTACAGAACAATTTACCCAACTGATATAGATTTCACATTCTTTTCATCAGTACTTAAAACATTCTCCAGAATAGACCACATCTTAGGCCACAAAACAAGTCTCAGCAAATTCCAAAAAAGTAGAAATTATATCAAGTATGTTTTCTGACCACAATTGAATGGAACTAAAAATTGTTAGCAAAAGAAACCTCATAAAATACAGAAACATTTTGAAATTCAACAACATACTCCTGAATGAGCAATAGGTCAATGAAGAAATTAAGAAATAAATTTACATTTTTTAAACAATTAAAAATGGAAATATAACATAGCAAAATCTATGGGATACAGCAGAAGTAGTACTGAGAGGAAGTTTGTATCAATAAATACCTATATCAAAAAGGTAGAAAAACTTCAAATAAACAACCTAATGATGCACCTTAAGGAACTAGAAAAGCAAGAACAAATCAAACCCAAAATTAATTGAAGGAAAGAAATAATAAAAACCGGAGCAGAAATAAGTGAAATTGAGACTAAAACAATGCAGATAATCAACAAAGTGAAAACTTGATTTTTTAAAAGACACACAAAATTGGCAAACCTTTAGCTAGATTAAGAAAAAAAGAGAGAAGATCAAATAAATGTATTCAGAAGCCAAAAATGGAGACTTAACAACAGAGATCACAAAAATAAAAAGAATCATTAACAACTATTATCAACAACTACATGTCAACAAATTAGAAAACCTAGAAGAAATGGAAAAATTTCTGAACATATGTAACCTACTGATTGAACCATGAATAAATAGAAAACCTTAACAAACCAGCAACAAATAACAAGATTGAAGCCATAATAAAAAGTCTCCCATAAAAGAAAAGCCTAGGACTTGATGGCTTTACCGCAGAATTCTACCAAATACATTTTTAAAAGCTAATGTTAATTCTACTCAAAATCTTTAAACAAATCAAAGAGGAGAGAATATTATAAACTCATTATGAGGCCAGCATTGATACTAAAATCAGGCAAAAACATAAAAGAAAGAAAACTACAGGCCAATATCCCTGACGAACATAAATACAAAAATCCTCAATAAAATACTAACAAACCAAATTCAACAACACACTTAAAAAAGTACACACCGTGATCAAATGGGAATTCATCCCAGGGATGCAAGGATTGTTCAACATACATAAATCAATAAACATGATACATCATATTATATGGTTTGGCTTTGTGTCACCACCCAAATTTCATATTGAATTGTAATTCCCAATGTTGGGGGAAGGACCTGGTGGGAGGTGATTGGATCATGGGGGCATATTTCCCCCTTGCTGTTCTCACGATAGTGGCTGAGTTCTCATGAGATCTGGTTGCTTAAAAGTGTGTAACACTTCCCCCTTCACTCTGTCTCTCCTGCTGCCATGCGAAGCTGTGCTTGCTTCCCCTTCACCCTTCCATCATGATTGTAAGTTTCCTGAGGCCTGCCAGCCATGTTTCCTGTACAGACTGTGGAACTGTGAGTCAATTAAGCCTCTTTTCTTCATAAATTACCCAGTCTCAGGTAGTTCTTCATAAAGTGTGAGAACGGACTAATACATTACATTAATATAACCAAGGACAAAAACTATATGATCGTTTCAATAGGTGCCAGAAAAGCATTCAGTAAAATTCAACATTCTTTCTGATAAAAACCCTCAACAAAGTGGATATAAATGGAACATATCTCAAAATAATAAAGACCATCTATGACAAACCCACAGCTAACATCATATTAAACAGGGAAAATTAAAAGACTTTTCTCTAAAATCTAGAAGAAGACAAGGACATCCACCTTCATTAACTTTTTTTTTAAATAGAGATGGGGTCTCACTCTGTCACCCAGGCTGGAGTGCAGTGGTGTGATCATGGCTCACTGCAGCCTCAAACTTCTGGCCTAAAGCAATGTTTTCACCTCAGCCTCTCTAGTAGCTGGGACCACAGGTGCCTGCCACCACACCCAGCTAAATTTTTTTTAAACTTTCTGTAGAGACAGGGTCCCACAATGTTACCAGACTGGTCTTGAACTCCTGGGCTCAAACAATCCTCTCACCTTGCTCTGCCACCCCCCGCAAAATGCTGGGATTACAAGCATGAGCCATTGTGCCTAGCCCCTTCTTACTTTTATTCAACATAATACTGGAAGTACTGGCCAAAGCAATTAAGCAAGGAAAATAAATAAAATGTATACAAATTGGAAAAGAGGAAATCAAACTGTCTCTATTTGCAGATGACATAACGTTATACTTAGAAAAACCTAAAGATTCCATCAAAAAAACTGTTAAATTTAACTCATAAGTTTGTTAAACTTGCAGAATACAAAATTAACATACAAAAATTAGTAGCATTTATATATGCCAACAGAAAACAATCTGAAAAATAAACCAAGAAAGCAATTCCATTTAACACAACTACAAATAATATAAAATACCTAGGAATCAATTTAACCAAAGTGAAACGTCTGTACAAGAAAAACTGTAAAACACTGATAAAAGAAATTGAAGAAGACATGAAAAAATAGAAATACATTACATGCTCACAGATTGGAAGAATTAATATTGTGAAATGACAATTCTACCCAAAGCATTCTACAGATTTAAAGCAATCTTTACCAAAATACCAATGTTATTTTTCACAGAAATAGAAAAAACAATCCTAAAATTCACATAGAACCACAAAATACCCCAAATAGTGAAAGCAATCCTGAATCAAAAGAACAAAGCTAGAGGCATCATACAATTTGACTTCAAAATACACTACAACACATACTACAAAGTAACCAAATTAGCATGGTACTGACATGAAAAGACATATAGACCAATAGAACAAAATAGAGAACCCAGATGTAAATGCATTATTTATAGCCAACTCATCTTTGACAAAGGTGCCAAGAACATACAATGGAGAAAAGACATTCTCTTCAATAAATGGTACTGGGAAAACTAGATAACTATGCACAAAAATGAAATTAGACCCCTATCTCTCACCACATATGAAAATCAAATCAAAATGGATTAAAGACTTAAATGTAAGACCTCAAACTACAAAAATACTAGAAGAAAACATTGGGGAAATGCTCCCAGACATTGTTCTGGGCAAAGATTTATCAAAAACACAGGGAGTAACGAATGCTGGTGAGGGTGTGCAGAAAGGGTAACCTTCATACACTGTTTCTGTGTGTGTAAATTAGTATGGCCGCTATACGGAGTACAGCCTGTATGGAGGCTTCTCAAAAAACTTAAAATAGAACTAGTATATGGTCCAGCAATTTCACTACTGCATATATATCCAAAGGAAATAAAATAAATATATTGAAGACATACCTGCATTCCCATGTTCATTGCAGCACTATTCACAATAGCCGAAATATGGAATCAACCAATGGGCCCATAGATAGATGAATAAAGAAAATGTAGTATATATACACAACGAAATATTACTGACCCATAAAAAGGAATGAAATCCTGTCACTTGCAACCACATGGATGGAAGTGGAGGTCATTATGTGAAATGAGACAAGCACAGAAAGATAAATATCACATATTCTTGTTCAAATATGGGAGCTAAAAAAAGTGGATCTCATGAAGATAGAGAGTAGATTGGTGGTTACCAGAAGCCAGGAAGGGTAGGAGGCAGGGAGGATAAAGAGAGTTTAATTAATGAGTATACATATACAGTTTGATAGAAGAAATAAGACCTAGTGTTTGATAGACACCAACAGGACTACAGTTTACAATAATCTATTATACATTTCAAAAACTAGAAAAGAATAATTTGAATGTTTCTAACATAAAGAAAAGATAAATGTTTAAGGTGGTAGATATCATAATTACACTGATCTGACCTGTACACATTATATGAATGTATTAAATTTTCACATGTACCCCATAAATATGTACATATATATCAATTTTAATTTTTTTTTAAAAAAGGAGAATTTAGAGGCTGAGGCAGGAAGATTGCTTAAGGCCAAGAGTTCAAGATCAGCATAAGCAACACAAGACCCTGTCTCTAAAACTATGAAGCAAATTCACCTGGCATGGTGACCACACCTGTCGTCTACTCAGTAGGCTGAGGCAGGAGGATGGTTTGAGCTCAGGTGTTCTAGGCTGCAATGAACTATGATTGTGCCACTGCACTGTAGCCTGGGAGACAGAGTGAGACCACAACTCTTAAATTAAAAAAAAAAAATTATAATGTGAAGCACATCTATCTATCTATCTATCTACCTACCTACCTACCTAACTAATCTGTCTGTCAGTATATATACGGGCAATTGGGGCTGCTAAATGAATCTGCTAAGAGATGCAACCTGGTTAACAACTTAAAATTTAATGTTTCAGATGATCTCTTCTACAGGGTAAAAATGAATTGTATCTCTACAGGACAGGTTTCTTTTGTATTGTCAGTAATGAGACTCATTTGAATACTATCAGTTGCTACAATTTAATTTCCTCTCCTACAGGGTTGTAAAATAGTCTAGATAGAGAAATGCAAAGGCACACACCCCTATACAGTTCCATTATCCCTGAAGGGAATCTCATTTAAACACTCCTCTAAAAGGACCATCATCTGTTTTGCCAATTTCTAAATCTTTGAATATTTTCTTCACAAACCTAACATGAATTATGTAATCACTCCCTTTCCTGTATAATGGATCTACAGAAAATGAATGTTTTAATTGGCCTACTAGGCCCTCTTCTTTTGTATCAAGATAGTAATAAAACTTTGTCATATTCTCATAAATTGTCTGAAACATTTTCTTTTACGGATTTTTTAAATTTCAAAATGTTTAAGAAAATCTAACATGACAGCTTTTAATTTTACATTGAAATATCTAATTGATATTTTAATTTAAAAGATATAAAAGAAATTGTGAACAGAACATAAATTTTAGGGAAAACTTATTTATATTTATAAGTTCGATTTGTCAGATTTACAAAATTTGCTTAAATGCTTAGATTCTTTCTTTTTTTTCAAAAAATAAATTTTATTTTATTTTATTTTATTATTATTATACTTTAAGTTTTAGGGTACATGTGCACAATGTGCAGGTTTGTTACATATGTATACATGTGCCATGTTGGTGTGCTGCACCCATTAACTCCTCATTTAACATTATGTTCCTAATGAATTATATACTTAAAAATGGTTAAAATGGTACACTTTATGTTATGTATATTTTATGATAACAGAGAAAGCACATTTACTTGTTTTTTAAAATGTCTGGCATAACAAAACATTTAAAATGTTTCAATATAGTATAAAAAATTTAAGGGAATTTCAAGTAATTAAATTTGCAAATGGAGTTAATTGCTGAGAAAAATTTAATTTACTAATTTATGAATTAATATTAATATTAATATTAATTAATCAAAAATATAGTCAAAAAAGCAAATTGAAGATAATAATTCTTAGTTTTTAATACTAGATTTACAAATAAATTTAAATATTTTGATTTTGACCTAGAGAAATTAAGACATGAGACAGGAGAGAGCTAAGGAGAAACCAGATCACGATAAGATTGAGTTTAGATTTTGTCTTGTGAGCAACAGGAAGGTATCAAAGTAAAGCAAGGAGGAGCACTAAGGAAGAAGCACATTTGCATCTTAAAACTGCTCACTCTGGCTTGCTCTGTGGAGAAAAGGCTGGAAGAAGACTAGATCGATAGCAGAAAAATTAGGTTAATGCTGTTATTCAGGTGAAATATAATAATCGGGACTGAAGCAATGAAGTAATAATTATCACCAACTTATATAGGTCATCTATTAGGTATCAGGAATTTTTCAGAGAACTTTATCTATATTAACTCATTTTATCCTTTTATTAGCGTACTATTATTACCTTCCACAACAACAACACCAAAAATAATCTTCCACTTTTATTAGGCTCAAAGCCATAGGGGAATCTAAGAATATATGATTCAGCAAATGCCTTATCGACCTGATTTGGAAGTGGGGGATGAAAAATTAATAATATTACTTATTAATACCAAAATACAAACAGAAGAACAATCAGCTCCTCACTGCTTAGGGTTTCAAGTTCATGAGAATGAGTCAAATATGAGAAACATTTTTGTCCAAATAGCAGTTAGTACTGATTTATACAACTAGTTATTAACCTGCAAATAACTCAAGTTGCAAAAATACAAATAATCAATTTAGAAAGGGAAAAATGCACTTCTCATGATAAGGTATTTGAGGGAAGAGTTAGTTATTGATTTATTTATTTGTACATGTGTTGGTTGTGGTGTTTTATCTCCCAAGAAATCTTGTTTCACTAAATGACCAAACAGATTAGGGTAATGTGTAAAATGGGTAAGATTTTACATATGCCATGAAACCTCACAGGTCATATTTTGTGTCTCAATAATAGCTTTAAATTGCTGGCTATAAAACAAGAGCTAAATGGCTTGTCTCTTACAAAATGTGAGATTTTTAAATCCGCATTTGTAAAACTAATCTTGAGAACATTCAAATGCTTCATTTGAACTTAAGGAAATGTTAGGATTCCAGAATACTACTGTCTCTAAGTCCACACTCGCTGGTCAACTCATTCCCAGTGTAATGGCTTGCTCAGCTGCAATTAAAAGCATCAGAAAGGTATTGAAAGCCTTAAGTTTCACAGATAGTATGGTAAGGAAATACATCACTTTACCTTTGTAATTCAACCCAGTGAATTCTGGTAAGAGAGAAGGGAGTGTCTCTAAACAGAGCTGAATCATACCTTTATGAACACATAACATTGATCTGACTTCTTCAGTACTACTTTAAAGGAATGCTATTCTAAACTTCTATTAGGTTAGGTTTTCTCTTTGATATTCCACTAATTAGGCAGAAAGATTTAAATGTACAAGCCAAAGGCAATGTCTGCTGCCTCATTACCAGTTGAACAGCCTGTTCCACAGACCAGTTCATGCATTACAAATCATCCTAATGATAGTCTATCATACTGTGGTCATTTTCACCCATTTCTACAGTAGCATCTGCATTAATTGACTAAAACATTCATCCTCTTCTCTCCATTGAGAATCCCTAAATATTCTCACCAGATATTCCTGAAATAAATTACCAAAAATTATATACATCCCCAGTGAGAATAATTTTAGAATATTGTATTTCAGCATGTCCTCTTTAACAATAAGAAGCATCTTTGGGGAACAGATTATGAATATGGCTTTAGAGTATCATCATAACGCTGGTCTATGCTTCTGCCTTCTTAGGTAACTTCACTTGCATTATCAGTGCACCAGATCCAATATCAAATAGTAAATCAACTGGGCTCAACAACAAAATCTAGATATATTCCAACCCACCAAAAATGAAGCAATATTCATTACAATTTTCCTACTGCTTCAAAAAGGCTGTAATAGTAAAAGCCTAACATTATATGAAAAGTAGGGTTATGTAGTAGAAACAGCATAATTTTATTGTTAACAGACTGGGGTTCAAAACCAGATTTATTCATTAACTGGCATTTTGATTTTGAGAAGTTCACTTAAATCATTGGGTCTTGTTTTATCACTAACAAAATGGCAGCTATAATAATTGCCCATTAAATCATTAAGAGGTTTATTTTAAAAATACATAAAATACCTGGCATGTATTAGGCATTACTGTCGTTCTCAGTATCAGGATTCTGAAGCAACTGCTCTATTGTGAACCTGTAAAGAACTTATAAGCCAAGTAGAAAACACATTTTTAAAGACAATGGGAAAGAACAGAAAATTGTCTCATGTGCCTCCATTAAGGAATGAGTTGACTCCATTTTAGCAGCCTTCAGGAGCATCAGCTGTAGAAAATACGTGTTTTCAGTGAACTGATTACAGCTGCAAATAAAAGCCATTCTTCACGCTTGCAAAACGTGGACATAAATATTGTTGCAGCTATGTTTATAGTTGCATCGTTCTTTAATTAGAAGAGATTACAAGATACATTATATATGTGATGTCTTGTAACCATGAATAATAAAATGACATCCATGATTTTGCAATATATAGCCTTTTTCCTAGTAACTATTGATGCTAAGTGATCCTCCAGATTCACCAAATACCTTACACACCAATAAAACCTAATGCTAAAAGTCCGGCACATTTCCTTCAAGTCTTCAGTGAATTGAGACATATTTATACTGATAATAGCATCCTAGCACATTAGAGAAAACACATTAATGCTGTTTTCTCTAGTTTAGACACTTGTGTTCAGTCTATCATAGTTTATAACTCAGTGTTTTATGCATAATAAGTATTCCATAATTACTTTGCAAAAAATGGCAACAGTGAACACAAATATAATTCTTTAATCTAACAACAGATGATTTCAATTTAAAGGGTATGATACTATTGAAACATCCATATTAAACATGAGCTTTGATTTGAAGAGGAGTATAGCTTGTTAGTCAAACATCATAGGTTCCATGTTTTGGATGCATTTTTCCAAGTCTATTTTCACTTCATTTTTGGCTACAGAAATGTCTAATTCATTTGACCACATAAAAACCCTTGAATTTCTTATACTTGCCCAACTCTCTCTAACACCAAAAAATTATCATTTTATTACCGATGTCATAATGCAATAAAACAGCTGTCAGAATTACTTTCAAAGACTTTACATATGTGAAAACATTAATGAATTTCAAAAATTGAAATCAGTGTTCCTCATTTGAGCACACAAACAATGAGTGTGTCCCATGATGAACCACCCACAAATGTGCACCAGAACCATCCGGGAAGCAGGGGAGGCAGCTGCTTTCTTGGCAGCAAAAGTGACAGCAGCTGGAGCATCAGTGTAGGCAGGCTGCACCAAAGTGCTGAGAGTCTCCCCTGTGATGCTACTGAAGTGACTTATCCCTGCGTATCACATGAAAAGTGCCATAGTTTATGTCTACATAGACTACAAAGTGACTAGCAAAAACTTGTGATTAACAGCACTTTAAAAGACTGCATAACCTTTTTTCACACAAGCCTTACAAATACCCAACAATGAGGTTCTCCACCAAAACAGCAGTAGCTTCAACAAAGAGAAGTTGTTTTTTTTTTTTTTTTCCACATAAGCAAATAAGTGCCGATGTGTTGGCTTCATTATTATCTAGGACTTAGACTGCTTTTGGCATCCATCCATGATTTCTTATACTTCACTCAGCATGGTCCTCCAACAAATATATCTAAGCTCTAAACATCAGGAGGCAAGTAGGGTGAAGCAGCGTCAAAGTACACCTACTACCTATCTTAAGAAAACTTCCCAGAAGCTGCCATACACTTCCACTTATAACCCTTTGGCCAGACTTTAGGCCTATAACCATAACTAATTGTAAATATAGTCTTTATTCCAGTTAACCATATGCCTCTACAAACATTGGGAGTTCTAAAAAGAGAAGACAGATCCTAGGTTGGCAACCTTCACCTACGCCATAGCAGCTAAAATGCCTATAATCTGAGTAGATTCCAGACAAAGAATATTCTGAAACTTAGAGGTCGTTAGAGCACAGATCTAGAAAGAAAATCCTGTGGTGCATGGATTTGCTACTGTCCATGAATCAATACAACCTGAATTTGCAGAGTTCTCTTGATAGTATTTCTGAGGTCCTCACTCATTAGAAATTGTTTTCAATGCCCCAAGTTTCATAGCCCTAAAACAATCTCCAATCAATATCAAGTGGCCAGAATCCCTTGTGGGATGTAGTTTGCTCAGATATTCTACTACTTGGTCAAAGAAATGTTTATATATCAGAATCCCTTTGGTCACCCACATTGAGATTTTTTTGTCAAGAAGATGCCAAGGAAACAAATGTTGAGATGAGTGATCAGTGGAGTCCTGGAAGAAGAAATTTAGAAATACGGGCTGACAATAGTGGGCTGACACTTTGCCCGCCACTCACTTCCCCATCCCAACTCTCCATCATCCAAGTTCAGGCCAATTAGTCATTATATACCAGAATATAAGCCAGCCAAGTAAAATGACAACCAAAAACACTAATCAACCAGTGTGGAGAAACAAATGGCTCTATTCAGCAGAACATGACTGTTTCAATACTACAGTAAGATCGAATGAGGAATACAGTTTAATCAGTAAGTACTTGGCAGAAAGCAGAATAAAACATCTTAGCAATCATTTGTGTCATGTGTTTGAATGTTCACAAACTACAAGCTTCTTCCTTTAAGGTAGAAGACAAATATTTTTCAAAAGAGGACAGGTTTTTCTTATTAGTCTCTAATACAAAAAGGAATGTTTTTAGCCATTCCACAGTGACCTGTTTGTTGTTTTGTTTGCTTGCATTTGGTTTTGCTTTTTTAATATGATGATACAACTGGGGGAAGGGGGTTCTTCACTACCAGTCTTTGATAGTAATTCCAGCATAATTACCCCACAGGGTAATCACAATGGTCTTCTCTTTTATATCAGCACTTCTATGTATAATACCATGACTCAGCATCATAACCTGATGACAAATATTCACAAGGGCTTTTTAGTGAAAACATGTTCTTCTCCAACTATTTGCAAAAGTCATCTTCTCTTTATAGACTGTGGTAGCCAGCCCTCAAGATGGCCCCCAGTGATTCCCACCTCCTTGCATTCATTCCCCATGTTAGTCTCCTTCCATACTGAATCAGAGCTGGCCTATGAAATCACTAAAGTACAACAGAAGCAACAGTATGTGACTTTCAAGGCTAGGCTGTATGGTATTGCAGCCTTGTTTTTTTTTGGATTGCTCACATTGGTGTAACCTGTCATCATACCATAAGGATGCTCAACCAGCCCTGTAGGGAGGCCTACACAGGGAGAAGGAGAACTGAGATCTCCCTCTAACAATCAGCTTCAACTTGCCAGCCATAGGAGTTAACTACCATGAAAGGGTATCCTCCAGCCTCAGTCAAGCCTTCAGATTGCTGTAGTGCCAAATGATATCTGATTGCTTTCTCATGAGAGACTTGAAGCCAGAACAATCAAGCCAAGCTGCTCCCAAATTCCTAGCCTCAGGAACAGTGATATGTGTATGTAGTTTTTAAGCCTCTACACACAGTGATAGATAATTAACACACACACAATCACACATATACTCACATAACTTCATAGTTTCCACCACTGTCTAATTTCCACAGGGAAATACATCAACCAGCATGTCCCTTCAAATACTCCTTTAAAATACACACACACACACACACACACACACATACACTCAAGTGTAATCAGACTGATCATTTGACAATAGTGAATTAAATTGGATTGGGTACTCCAGCAATGCTAGTTTGAGACTAATCTGGCCTGACTAATCCCATTGTCATGCCTTTCTCCCCTCTCATAGATCCAGAAAATATCTCCATAATGTCACATTTTAAAATAGTCACATTGGTCCAACGAATCAAGGAGACAATATAAAGTTTGGGAAGATGTAGCTTCCTCCAGCTGACTTTAAAGTTATCAGTCTGTAAAAAATGTCTCTCATTTGCTTAGACTTCTTTATATATCTGCCACATCTGAGCCATTTAGTTAGATACTGTTTGGGAAAAGGTAATCTATCTTCTCAGCCAGGGATGTGCCCATACTTTTAATCGTTGCTCACTACTGCCACCTCCTGGACATCTAACACTTTGCAAACATGAGGTATGACTGTTTCAAAGTATCTGCCAGTTCTTGTCTAAAGACTTTGAGGAAAATCTGTTATTTCAACATAATCATGTTCACATTTTAGTTGTTTTATTTTATTTAAGCAGTGAGCACCTAGCCCCACATATAATAAAATATGAGATTATAATATGACTTAGCTAATAATTGAAGCAAAAAAATGGAGTTTATGTTCACAGCTTTATTCCAAATATAACTCTTTCTGGAACCAGCTAACATTGGTTTGGAACAAATCGTCTGAGCTCCTGAAACCACTATTTAAAATAATTGCACTAGGCTTAATCTACTGACACAAAATGGGGAGAAAAATAAGACAAATTATTTTCAGTAACAAAGTTAAATTATCCCAGCATAAAACTATTCATTGTAGTGGTTTAAGGGAAATACACACACAGAGATGTGTGGTGGATTCATGGTCTCACTGACTTCAAGAATGGAGCTGTGGACCTTCATGGTGAGTGTTACAGCTCTCAACAATGGCACAGACCCAAAGAGTGAGCAGTAGCAAGATTTATTGTTACTATCAATCTACCAACATCATTTCTCATAGAAATAGAAAAACCTATTCTAAAATTCATATGAAATCAAAAAGAACCCCAATAGTCCAGGAAATGCTAAGCAAAAAGAGCAAAGCCAGAGACATCTCATTACCAAACTATACTATAAGTCTACAGTAACCAAAACAGCATGGCAATGGTACAAAAACAGACACATAGACCAATGAATAAAAGAAAGAACCCAGAATTAAAGCTGCACATGTACAGACATTTGATCTTTGACAAAATCAAAGAAATAAGCAACAGAGAAAAGACTCCCTGTTCAATAAATGGTGTGGTATAGCTGGCTAGCGATACACAGAAGAGTGAAACTTGACCCCTATATTTCACTATATACAATAATTAACTCAAGATGGATTAAAGACTCAATGTAAGGCCTTAAATTATAAGATTCCTAGAAGAAAACCTAGAAAACACTATTTTGGACATCAGCCTTGGAAAAAATGTATGACTAAGTCCTCAAAATCAATTGCAACAAAAACAAAAATTGAGAAGTAGGACCTAAGTGAACTAAAGAGCTTCTGAACAGCAGAAGAAACTACCAACAGAGTAAACAGGCAACCTACAAAATGGGAGAAAATATTTGCAAACTGTGCATCTGACAAAAGTCTAATATCTAGAATGTATAAGGAACTTAAACAGTTGAACAAGCAAAAAACAACCCCATTAAAAATGAGCAAAAGATATGAACAGACACTTCTCAAAAGAAGATGCACAAGCAGCCAAAAAACATGAAAAAATGCTCAACATCACTAATCATCAGAGAAATTCAAATCAAAACCATGAGATGCCATCTTACACCAGTTAAAATGGCTATTACTAAAAAGTCAAAAAACAACAGATGCTGGTGAGGCTGTGAAGAAAAGGGAAACATAAACTGTTGGTGCAAATGTAAATTAGCACAGCTACTATAGAAAGCAGTCTGGAGATTTGTCAAAAGAACTTAAAACAGAACTACCATTTGACATAGCAATCCCATTACTAGGTATATATCCAAAAGAAAATAAATTATCCTACCAAAAAGATACATGCATTCCTATGTTTATCACAGCACTATTCACAATTGCAAAGACAAGGAATCAACCTAGGTGCCTACCAGCGGTGAACTGGTTAAACAAAATGTGGTATGTATATACCATGAAATATCATGCAGCCACAAAAAAGAACAAAATCATGTCTTTTGCAGCAACTTGGATGCAGCTGGAGGCCATTATCCTATGCAAATTAATTTCAGAACACAAAATCAAAGAACACATGTTGTCACTTATAAATGGGAGCTAAATATTGGATACTCTTGGACATAAAAATGGCAGCAAGAGACACTGGGAACTACTAGAAGCAGGAGGAAGAGTAGGGGGTAAGGACTGAAAAACTAACTGTTGGGTACCATGCTCACTACCTGGGCAATGGGATCATTTGTATGCCAAACCTCAGCATCATGCACATGTACTCCCTGAATCTAAAATAAATGTTGAAAGTAAAAAAAAAAAAAATTAAAATTAGCCAGGTGTGGTGGGATGTGCCTGTAGTTCCAGTTACCCAAAAGGCTGAAGTGGGAGGATCACTTGAGTCTAGGGTGGAGGCTGTGGTGAGCCCTGATCATACCACTGCACTGCAGCCTGGGTGACAGAGCGAGAGCCTGGGTGACAGAGCAAGACCCTAGCTCAGAAAAAAAAAAAAGAAAACATAAAAAAAATCCAAACTTAAAAGCTTATTAATACAGAATTGGATAAAGGACACTCTGTATAAATTAAAAATAATTTTCAGTAATAAAATTAAAAGGAGATCTGTTTGACCTGAGGGAGAGCCCAATTTTATAAACAAACACCTATTTTTTTTTTTTTATGGTCTTCAAGTTTAGATGGTAACCAAGTGAAAGAGCAGATTCAGAGAAGGCAGATGATACAAAAGAAAGATATCTGAGAAACCTCTGCATGCTAATCAAAAATATATACCATTTGGGATCTTTTTTTTTCAACGCACCCCATTTATGAGAATTTTGTTTAGGTTAAAACTTCCCCGTTGTAGCTACCAATATCCTACGATTCCTCATTTCTCTAGAAAAGCACAAATTCTGAGATGAAGTCCCAGACTCTTTGGATTTATGTGAATCCATTATTCTCTGTCTTCCTGAAACCTTTCCTACTTACAATCCTTAACTAAAGCTAGTTCAGGTTCTGTCTAACTCAGTCAGGTATCTGCAGCCTCCTTACGGGACCCAGTCTGGTTTCTGTCATGTGTTCCAATCCCAGTCTGTATCAGAAATGCTCAAATAAAATTCACAGAACTTGACACAAATTGTGGCGTTCATCTATAAGAAGGACTTAACAGTGATGACTGCCAAATGTACAGCAAAAAAAATCTCCTTACAGGACCCAGTCTAGTTTCTGTCATGACCTCCAATCCCAGTCTGGATCAAAAATGCTCAAATAAATTCACAGAACTTGACACAAATCGTGGAGTTCATATATAACAAGGACTTAACAGTGATGACCTCCAAATGTACAACAACAACAGATAAAACCTCAGTATCCCACTGAGTACAAGGGGCTCAGTGGGATGCTTACACCTATTTGCTCCTTGCTCCCAGAGGTCATCATGGGGTGAGAGGGTGGGGGGTCTCCTTCAGACCCCACTCTGAGAGAAGAAAAATTTAGACAGGATAAATTTAAAAGAGTTTATTTGAGCAAAGAATGATTTACAAATTGGGCTGCCCTCAGACCCAGAGGAGGTTCAGAGAGCTACCCTCTGGAACATGGGCAGTGAGTACTTGTAGATAGGAAATGTCTGGCTGGGTGCAGTGGCTCACACCTGTAATCCCAGCACTTTGGGAGGCTGAGACAGGCCAGGAGTTCACAACCAGCCTGGGCAACATCGCAAAACCATGTCTCTACTACAAATACAAAAAAAAAAAAAAAAATTAGCCAGGCATGGTGGCATGTGTCTGTAATCCCAGCTACTCAGGAGGCTGAGGCACAAAAATAGCTTGAACCCAGGAGGTGGAGGTTGCAGCGAACTAAGATAGCACCACTGCACTCCAGCCTGAGTGGCAGAGCAAGAGTCTGTCTCAAAATATAAAAATAAAAAATAGGAAATGGCTGAAGAAAGCAGAAACAAGGAACAAAAGGTGAACTAATCATTTCAAAGTTACTTTCCTTATATGGTTAAAGCAGAGGAGACTTTGTTATCATTGCCAGCTTAAGTTGACTGAGCCCCTTCTTATGGGTTGCTATGAATTTTCTTTCTTTTTTTGGGGGGGGGGGCGGTGCTGGGGGAAGGGATAATTGTCTCATTTTAAAGTACAGTTTGCTACATGGCACCTAGCTTGAGTGATTCCATTCAGGTTTAACCTGGTCTATTGGAGTCTAGTGCAGGAGCTCAGTCCAAAACAATAACCTCTCCCAAATTTTATTTAACATTACTGAACAACTTTCTAATTATTCATTTGACTTCTGGGTATATTGATTCCAGGTGTGAGAAAAGCTTTCTGAATTGCAAGCACCACCATCCTAGTCTAGAAGGTAACATCTCATCGTATATTCACAAATTGTCAGTCTAGGTTATCTACTTCAGTCTCTTGAGTTTAATTGATATTAGCTTTCCCAAGCCCAGCGAACATTGAATACTGAATGATTCAGAAGTGGCTTGAATCACAGTAAATTCATCAGTAGATTTGGTCTTTTGATAGTCATCTTGTCTTCTCTGGGTAACATCCTATCCTTCTGTTACTGCCCCTATGCCTTACCCCTTTTCTATTTATAATAGTTGTAAGTGTTGATTAAATATAGCGTTTAATTTCCATATGAAGATTAAAAATTCTCAACTGAAAACAATGCTCTCCTATTTTCAGTTATCTTGGCATGGGGAGAGGGGCAATAATTCTCAAAGCAAAATGTCTCAAATAAATTAAAATGTAATATATTTTAAAGCCAAGAAGGTAAGAGATATGTCATAAAATGAACAATATAGGAGAAGATTCCAATTATCTCAGAGCTGCGGACAATAATCCTCAAAGCAAAATTAGGTGTAAACATTTTAAAAATAAGAAAGTAAAAGATATGGCCCAAAGTGAATTATATAGGAAACAGTATTTTTCACAAGAGTTGTTATGAAACAGATATAAAGACCTCCTTGGTATTGTGCTGGCCTGTTGGCAATTTACTAAATTTAAGATAAACGGCCTTGAAAATTGAACCAGATGGAATCCATCCTAGTGGACTATTCAAGATAGAGAACTATATCACAGGTCCTTCGGAAAATAATGGCATTCAAGTGCAGCACTAATCCAATAAGAATTTTTAAGAGTCAATATCAGCTACTTAACAGTGATAGCAGCAAAGCCATTACTGTTGACTCTACTTTCATTACTCAAAAGTATTGCTTTGCTATTAAACTATAGCTTTAGGGGATATTTAGACCTTTTACCCCTAAGCATCTCTCACAATTAATTCCATCTGAAAGATTTGCATCAAGCATAATTTAAAATCTGCAGGCTCTATTCTCTCCTGGTGCAGAAGCATAACTCCCATTAGCGCTAATGAAAGCTATCTGTACATCTCAAGCAGTGTACCTCACTAAGTGTTTAAGAACCAAAATGTTTTATGCCCTGTGAGAAAAGCAACATTACAGAGAATCTGTACAATTCAACACAGTTAAAATGCAAAGTGTGCATTGTATTCCAAATGACAGTGTTTCTTAAAAAGTGTGTCAATTTTCCATCAAAAAAGAGCAGAGCTCTCATACACCCACTGGAAAAAAAGAATTTCCAACTTTGAACATACACAAAAGACAAGAAATATCTTTATTTCCAAAAAGAAAGTTTAGAGCCTGTGATTGTTATCTTGCTTTTTTTGTGAGGGGAGAGAGGAGCATTTATGTTTTAAGTGTATTTGTATACTACTTTAAGTATAGTAACTCTTTTGCCTAAATTCAGAAACTCATCAAGTCTTAATGCAAGCTCTATACCTCCTTGAGTTTATTAGAAGGTTGGATTTGTGTGTGTGTGTAAATTCATCACTAAAAGCCAATCATTGTCCATCTCATTTGCACTTAACTGCTACTTTTATTTTTGTTTTTTCTGGACAGTATGCTGCTTGGTTTCTCCACAGAATATCCCCAAATCAAACTCCCAGCAGCCTGCAGCTGTTCTTCTAATGGCATCACCTTGGAACCTCCTTCTACACATTTTTCTGTCTAGTTTGTGAGTTTGTTTGGAATATCAGAATCCCTGGATTGCTGTAAGAATAAATCTGTTCAGTCTCCCATCCCCCTCCCTTAATGAAACAAAGGAGCTATTTAATGTTTTCCTGAAAACACAGAAATAATCCTGAGGAAGATTAAAGGATTTCATCATATTTTGGAATCAAAGGGTTGTTCCAAAAACCGGGATAGTTTCCAAGTTTTGATGTGGGAAAATTTGGTTATCACAACATTATCACTAAGGCTGTATGCTGAAAAAACATTGATATAAAGCAACATCACTGCTGATTAAACACTATTAGCATATTCAGTTGGAAACACAAATGTAAACACAGATTTTTCAATGTTTGCCTCAAGTACAATTACAATATTCATCTTTACACAGGAGTGAGTAGAGACTCAAAGACAGCAGAAAAGATAGCATGCACATCAAAAAATGTGTAAATGAATGTTTAAAGTGGCTTAGAAGGTCTTATCTTTAAAATAAACAACTAGTTAAGTCCTTTTGTTTCGTTTTGTTAACAGCTTGTAGCTATTATGCCCTTGTGATCTTGCCAAATGGAATGTGGCTGGGAGCATATGTTTAATAAAAATGAGTGTGAGCACACCCACAAACACACACACACACAAAACATTAAAGCAACACCACGGTTTACTTTTAAAATGACAAGATGCACGGCGCTTTGGGAACTGAGGCAGCTCTCTATTTTAACTCTCCACATTATGTTCAGGCACTTGGAGCCTGAGTACATCTCAGCAAAGGAAAATAAGGATGCCTTATGTAAGAACTGACAAGCAGGCCAAAGCAGTTACTTTTGTTGGTCCAGAAGTTTTTTCCTTGTCTTTTTCCCAGCTTTTAATTTCATACATTTTCAGGATGCCAGAAACTCAAGTAAGTTGTGTTTAATTGGTCTTCCCTGCACTGACCCTACCAAGCTCAGAATCCATTTATAATTCACTTTTGCAACCATTCAGACCCTACTATAGATATTCTGTGCCTACAGCTTCATCTTAATCTTCCCTCCCCTAAATTCCTAATTTGCTTACTATAATTTCATTATATTTATTGTTGTAAGCCACCTCACTTTTTTATGAAGTAAGATTGGCTATAAATAAATAAATTTCGGCCAGGCACCATGGCTCACACCTGTAATTCAGCACTTTGGGAGGCCAAGGCGGGCGGATCACTTGAGGTCAGGAGTTTGAGACCAGCTTGGCCAACATGGTGAAACCCCATTTCTACTAAAAATACAAAAATTAGCTGGGTGTGGTGGTGCACACCTGTAATCCCAGCTACTTGGGAGGCTGAGGCAGGAGAATCACTTGAACCCAGGAGGCAGAGGTTGCAGATTGCTCCATAGCACTTCAGCCTAGGCAGCAGAGCGAGACTCCATCTCAAATAAATAAATAAATAAATAAATAAATTTCCGGTATGCATTTAAGTTTATGAAGAAAGATATTAAGATAATGTTAAAGTCCATGTTTACATTAGACTGAAGTTATTCTTTATCCTATGTTCTGTGGGCATCAAGGATGGAGCACCAGAATGAGAAAGAGCCTGGGAGTCAGAAATCTGAATTCATAACCAAATTTTCTTTATGAGAAAAGAAAAACAGCCCAGAGCAGTTAGAGTACCTGAGGTAAGCAAAATTTATCAGTCCCAGACAGACAAGAGTGTGCGACTTCAGTCATGTGAGAGGAAGGGGGTGGCCACCATGCCCTGGGGCAATTGTTTATAGACATTTTGTTCTTGAGTAGCTGCTTTACCCATTATCTTCATGCTCTTGGAATTTGTGATACAAAGAGCAATGTATATAGCCAGTCAATAGCCTATGTTATTTTAATGTAAATTCTTGGTAAAAAACTTAGGAGTTGCCACTTTTTTTTTTACCTTTTGCTTACCTCAGGCTGCAGGTTGGACAAGCTTGTTCTAGGCCTTTTCTGGATCTAGGAGAGATTAAATGAGAGCCTGACATCTTTTAAGATCTGAAAAGAGACACCATTTATTCTCTCTGAGGACTGCTGCTTTTGAGGCTTCATCTCTACCACAAGATCCATTGCCTCCACAACCTCCTTATCTTAACTCAGGCTTTCCTTTCTACTGACTTCGAGTCTTGACACAATAAATTAACTTTCTCCACCAACTGTTGACTAAAGAACCTCTAAAACCCACCTTGGACTTGTAAGCCCCCTCTTGGAGATGTCCCACCTTTTCAGACCAAACCAATGCATACCTCCCACATATTGACTTATGATTTTATCTGCAATTTCTGTCTCCCTGAAATAAACTATAACCCAACTTCCTCAGACAACTTTTTCAGGACCACTTGAGATTGTGTAACCCCAAGCCTCAGTCACTTATATTGGCTCAGAATAAACCTCTTTAAATATCTTTTGGCAGAAGTTTTTTTTTCCATCATCAGGTGTGTCTCTGAGTTCTGTGAGCTACTTTTGCAAATTAATCAAACCTGAGGAGGGGATCGTGGGAACCCTGATTTGCAGCTGATCAGAAGCACAGGCCACATTCTGGGTCTTGTGATTGACATCTGAAGTGGGGGACAATTTTATGGGACTGAGCCCTCAACCTGTGGAATCCAACTCTATTTCCAAGCAGGTAGTGTCAGAATTGGATTGAATTAGAGGACACCCAGTGGGGTGTCCCCCAGTCTGCTAGAGAATTACTTGGTCTGTGAGGAAATACTTCCACCCATCTGGTGTTAGAAGTGTATTGAGTGACTATGTAAGAGAGAGGAAAAAACACCTTGTTTTTTTTCTTTCATCAAGTTGGTGTGAGAGTAGAGAGTAGAAAAAAAATTGGCTTTTCCAATATATCTTACTCTCTTCCATGAACCCTGAAAGTTCTGAGGAATACTATTGAAAACCTGTAAAAATATATAATCTCAATAGAATCATTTTGATGGAAATTATTTTATTCTAAGTATATTTAGAACAGGGGTGGTAGTCAAATCATTTAGCATAGTAATATTGGCACCAACCAGTTAGAACAGAGTTCAGCTAAAACCAACCAGTAACCTATGCCCCCATCCACCAGGTTAAAATTAGTGAAGAGAGAGGCAAGACACCCTAGGGTGTTTCAGGGCATACTGGAGTCATGCTATCCCCATTAACAGAGGACAATGTGATTTTTGTGGGGAGATATTGAAACTACAAGAAATGTAGGACCTATCTGATATTAACCTATCATACCCCAAACTCATGTTATATAAGAAAATATTTATGTAAGATAGTATTAAGCAATAATACACAATAGGAGAGAACAAAAATCATCTGGCTTCATTGTATGGCAAATGATTATGGAGAGCAGTTTGTACATAATTACTGCCCTAGATATTAGATATTCCACAGATTATTTGGACAGTACTTAACACCACAATTCATTGGGAGGCAATTGGGTTGGGAAATACTGTCTATAACACTAAGTAATTTCAATCAAATGTCGGTTGATGGTTGATATATTCTCTACCCACAGTGAACAAGGCCTGGGGTACACCAAAGCAGGACTTTGAAAGGTGATGTTGCTATTGTTTTTCATAATCTGATATGGAGTATTCCTCTTGTTGACTGCTTGTGAGTTTGTCTTCTTTAAAAATTATCATGCTTCATCTTGTCAGTGATTATGTCCCAGACTTCTTGAGATATGAGGCTAAGCATGCCCCGGGGAACAAACTAGAATGAAAAATCTGGTGGCTGGGTGTGATGCTTAATTTTATCTGACAACTTGACTGGGCCACAATGTGCCCAGACATTTGATCAACATTATTCCGGTTGTATCTGTAAGGGTGTTTCTGGATGAGATTAAAATTTTAATCAGTAGACTGAATAAAGCATGTTGCTCTCCCCAATGTAAGTGGGGAGAGCAATCTATTGCAAACCTAAATAGATTAAAAGGCAGAGTAAGAAAGGATTCTTTTTCTGTGCTTGACCATCTTCAAGCTGGGACATTGGTCTTCTCCTGCCTTTAGACTCAGATGCACACTGGAACTTATACCATCATCTCCCCTTGCTCTGGACTTCTCAGCCTCCATCATCATGTGAACCAATTCCTTATAATATATATAAAATATAGTACAGAGGTATACATTCATTAATAATGTGTTATTAATGATTATCAATATATTATAGCACATAATATAATATGCAATATCAAATTTTATATTTTAGATTTTACATAAATGTTTTATATAAATAATATTTATAAAATATGTTATATACATTATATATTTTAAGTTACATTATTTTATATAATATAAACAGATACATACACATCTTATTGGTTCTGCTTCTCTGGAGTATCCCAACAAATACACTGAGGTTATTTACAATTGCACTCTGGATTTTTCAGCTAAACTTGTACTAGGGGTTCTAAAAAAGGAAGCATTGTCTTTTTATTCATTGGATCTCAGACATTCAGGATGTTTGTCTTGAGATCATTTATATGAAAATGCTTAGTAAACTACATCGTTTGTCAACACCATTATTTTTTATGTATCCTTAATAGGGATTTCTTTTAAAAATTCTAATGAGGAATTAAAAAAAAACTTTTCTAATGAAGAAAATAGTAGCTAAAAATTAAGACTAGATAGCTTTTCTAATATAAGATAATGAATATTTTACATAAAAACCCACTCAAATTATTGTGACTACACTAATCAATTAGCTGAAGAGTTATCAAACCTCCATCATAGTTTATGACATACAAACAAGGCCTGAGTTGTAGGGGATGGAGAAGACACCTAAAATACTTGGTACTCTCAGCTAACTTGTACTTAGCCTATTTCCCAGGAAATATTGGGAATATTTGGGGCGCCAAAATTTGGTCCATTCAAGGCCAAGAAAATTATGAACAAAACACGAGGAAATCTCAGGACACTAACAATACTTGTGGTAATTTTAAAAATATGTTTACACATTCTTTGATATTCTTCCCTTCAAGAAGGACAGCCTAATTTTCTTCCCATTGAATGTGGGTAGACTTAGTAACGTGTCTAATGAATAGAATATAGCTGAAATATGGTATATCACTGCTAAAATTAGTTTTAAAAAGACTGAAGCTTTTTATAATTTGAATCAGTCTCTCTCTCTCTCTCTCTCTCTGTCTCTCATATATCACTCACTATGGGTGAAGACAGCTGCCATGTTGCTTGAACTACTCCAGAGAAAGAGATGCACATAGTGAAGAACTGACGTCTCCTGACAACAACCATGTGAGTGAGCCTGGAAGTGGATTCTTCAATCCCTTCAAATGGCTACAACTCCAGCTAACATCTTGACTGCAACCACATGGGAAACAGTAAGTCAGAAGTTACTACCTACGACACTCTGATTCCTGACCTTCAGAACTGTGTGAGATAATAAATGTTTATTGTTCTAAGATACTAATTTTGAGGATTATTTATTGCATGGCAATAGATAACTAATACAATTATTTGAGTCATCAGCTGCTCCTAGATTTGGGCAAAATATTTCAGGTTTAATAAATTTCCCATCACATTTAAAATACCATTATTCTCACAAAATCAAATAGTTTAAAAATGAACTCTTATTTTAAGATTTTACCTATTTCTAATTTCTTTGAATTAATAGGTACAGAAAAAATATTCCTAGTCCCGTTAAGACTTAACACATGGGCAGGAAGTATTCTTAACCACAATATAACTTAACACAGGAACAGGATATTATTGGCAGGTTTCAATTCTCAGCCCCTGGAGTGAACAAACTATAAGGTGGGCCTCATGACCCCCAATTCCTGATATTCATGCCTTGTGACCCATGACTTGCCCTTAACCGGTTGAATAATGCAAAGGTGATGGGATAAGAGTATAATATTCCTCTTGCTAAATTTTGTCCCTTGTTAACTTTAAGGAAGAAAACACCTTGGTTGAGTGGCAAGACACTACAGTCTCCAGCTGATAGCCAGCAAGAAACTGAAGTCCTCAGTCCAGCTACCCACTAGGAATGAATGCTGCCAGTAATCCTGTGCACTTAGAAGCAGATCGTTCTGCAATTGGACATCAGGTGAGACTGTAGCCTCAACCAAAATTGTGATTATAATGCTGTGAGACCCTGAAGCAGGGGACCCAGTTAAGCCACTCCTAGATTTCCTAGATCCCACAGGAAGCATGAGGTAACAAATGTGTGTTATTTTAAGCCTCCAAATTTGTGGTAATGCTGGTACACAGCAGCAGAAAACTAACACAGTAACTCATTAGATCATGCTTCTTCCTAAGATAAAAGATAGGGCATTATCTGTGCATTCAGTTCCATACTGCTGGATGACTTATTTTAGTTGTGTGTGGACCTTCTGATGATAATCATTCCAACACCAATAAGGGTCAGATTTGCTTATTCTTTTGGTGGAAAATGCATTTATTGGATCATTTGATGGGACGGTGACCCCCCCACACACACAGCATTTAAGCCTCTAAATACTGTATATTTGATCACTGAAAAATGGAATTACTAACTGAAGGATAGTCATCAAACCTTGTAGTCCATTCATGATAAGGAAGTCAAGGCTATCTAAATTTAACCAAGAGAAAAGAGCTCATTCCCAAACCAAACCAATGAGTCTGCAATACCAGATATGGGGGTATAAGACAAGTAATCTAATTGTATCATTTCTTTTTGTTGTTGTTGTTTCCTGGATATTTTAGTTGTATGAGAGATTCTGGAGAGGTCTGTAGGAATGTAAGTACAACAGTCTTCTAGGACAGCATGCAATCGATCTCATATGCCAGTATCCTAAGCATTTGGTACCACCACCTGTCTAATTTCAGGATGCTCTCCTGCAAGTCTCACAGGCTCAATGGCATTGTCTAGCTGTCCTTCTATACTTTGAACCATTTATTGTAGGATTTTCTAGTTTTGGGGCTTTTGTAAAGTGTAAATTGAAGAAGCTTGGTGGCAGAGGTAAGCTGTCCAAAATTCTCTTTCAATGGTTAACAGTTTGAAAGAAGTTTTTTAAATTGAGACCAGTTTTTCTCATTCTTAAGTTAAATTAATCTAAATACGTGTTTTCTTCTGAGAATAAAAATTAAAGGACCAAAATGGACCTTGTGTGATTTCAGGGACTATTCCAAAGGCAGCCATTAAACTACCAAGACAAGATATCTCTAAAAAATTGACAGATATAGTCAATAAGCTTTTGTGTTACAAACTCAATACCTACCAATGATTTGTAATAACCTACCAATGATTTATTTTTGGCTGCTATACCCGAAGGCATTGTCATACAGAATGGCAGTGTCTTAATACCACTCATCCTGAATGGTCCTGTGCCGGGTGATGAAATTTGTCATATAGCAATCATCAGGTAGATCTAAAGCAAAAAACTTAGGGTTGTATAAGTGGCACGCTTTTCTTATAAGATCTGAAACAGCGAAACAGCCTCTGAACATATATCATCTGTTCTCTAGCTCTTTTTCAACCTATAACTCTAGGAAAGTTCTATGGCAAAGTCTAGCTTCTGTGAAGGGCCCCAGTTGTAGTCTCTTTGGGGAAAAGAACTTGCATTTGTAGGTATAATGGACATAGGGACTGTTAACAGCAATTACCGCTACAAAGTCAGACCAGATGAGAGAAAACAGTACAGTCAAGAAAACTTTTCTAATATGCTCATATCTGCATCATTTATGATATGATATTTTGGCTGAAACAAATTAAGAAACCAGTAAGTGTAAGATATTACCTCTTTAAAACGTGACATTTCCTTATTTATGACTAAGTAAAACTATACCTTATAGGTGACTTGTTTTTTCTTCATTTCCTATCCCTATTCTAGTCAATAGAGACTGTTTATATGTGTATGCAGATCACAGTGGCTCTTCAACTAAAACATTGAAGTAATGGAGGAAAAGATGTTTTCTAAGCTTAAAATAAGCATGTAATTATTCAATTCCACTACTCAATTTTCAAGTATAGACACATATTGGAAGCTCAATTTTCACCAAGAATTTTTTTTCTGTTGAAGCTCTTTCTGGACGTGTTTAGTCTTCTGCTCTCTAAACATGAATATTCAAAGAAAACAGTTTTATTTTGTGTTGTCACAGCTTTTTATGGAAAATGACTGGTCTTAAATTATCTCAGACAGAGCAAAACCCTGTAGACACTTAATAATAACATACTTAAGATAGTAGGTTTTAAATCCAACAACAACAACTGTTTAAAAATAAGGGACTACTCTTCAAGCACATTTAGACAGAGGTGTGTGAAGTCCAGATAAGGGATAGGAACTCTAGCGCCATCTAGCAAACATGCTGGGGAACATCACCAACTTTCTCTACTAAGACCTAACAGCGAGGTTAAGTGTCCTTCAGTTCTATGTTGATGGTTGGCCTTGGAAATCCCATGTAAGCATTCCTTAGCCTTTCCAGAATTCCGAACTTGCTATATAGTTCTTTAAAAGGCAAAGGAGAAAATAGTTTACAACTGCATCAGGCCTAGTAAAGAAATGTGTCTTAGCAAATAAACACCAGCTAACTATAAATCTGATAATACATAAATGTCTTCACCCTCGTAAAAGTGGTGGTATCATTCCATTTCTTGATAAAGACATAATTATGCTAAATTTGCTAATTTGTAATCTAAGCTATTTTTAGTAATTAAAGTAACAAAGAAAAGAAACATTTTCCTTTGCCAGCTTCCCATACAGCACACACACACACACGCACACTTTCATATTTTTAATACATACTCATATGTATTGTTTGTCAAGCTAGCCAAATCTCAACTACACAATAATTTCCAAGCAAAAGTATGTATTTAAGTACAAGTCTGAACAAAATGAGCTGAACTCAGAAATCTCTTGACCTTCCAAAACCTTAAGGTCTAAATAAATGTCATCAAGCATATGAAATGTAGAACCTGATACTTTACTGCTAAAATTTCTAGAGCAGGAGGGTGTAAACACGTTTTAATGATGAAATTCCAAGTGTCATAATCCCCAGTAGAGTCCAATAACAACATAAAAAGTGTCACTTTATAATAGACAAGACATGAATGAATGAATGACTAGAAGAATAAATAAAATTTCTATCCACCTGTTATCAGCCACAGAAAAGATTCCAAAAATGAGATTAACTTGTTGCTTTCTGCTTATAAAGGGCTGCTTCAAAAAATTCATTGTGCTTGGAGCCTTCAAAAAGCTTGTATGATGTTGCTTTCACTGTCACTGCTTACCAGAAGCAAGAAAAATATGGGTAAATAATACTACCTTCTGGGACTAGAACATATATCCTTTCATATCCTCAAATAGAGATGTGGAAGATGCTTCTTCATTATAGATGTGCAAAATTAGATGCCATTTATGCCAGTCAGGATGTGATTAAGGAAGAAGAATTTGAACAGAAAATGTTTAATATAAATGTTACTAACTTCAACAGGAGATTGGCTAGGAAGAAGCAAATGAAACTCTAAGGAATACAGAAAGACTATGTAAAAGAAGCAGCTGTGACTCTTACGACAGAGCTAGTACCCCTAAGGAAGAATCTCCCTCTAGTAGAGCTGAGATCCAGACCCCACTGGAGAGGGTGAAGTTGTGGCTCATTGGATGGCAGAGAAGTTGCTGAGGTGCTGTACCAGGAGAACTTGCTAGAAAGCTGCCCTCTGGGTTGCTGAGGAAACCATCCATAGAGTGAAACCTTGCTGGTGGCTCTACTATGAAGCCACCTGAAGGAATGCCAGGAGAAGCTGCTGGCCACTGGGTGTCAGAGAAGCCATTCATACTATAGGAGCTTAGTACTACAGAAGTTGCACATGTGACAAGAGCCAAACCTTGGAAAATCCACTTGTGCCACAAAGATCTGGAAAGAGGAGCACATGGGAGGCAGCAAGAGAAACTCCTTTCTCTTCTAGTGTCCCTCCAGCACCCTTCACTGACAAATCTTAACATTGTGCCAACTGGCAAACAGGGCCCAGCTTCACTATCACAGAGCAGGCATTGAAGGGTAGACTTGGAGCTAAGAGGCAACGAATTGGTACCTAGCACACCATTCTTTGTGTGTACCCGGTGTCACACATCGTGCTTTAAAAATTGCTTATTCTCTGCTAACTGGTTTCCTCAAACTTAATTTTCACAAGAGGTTTCTCAATGTTTAGCTTAGTCTCCACTTTTCAGTCTGTAGGCCACCACCAGATTAACTTCCCTAAACCACCATTTCACCTTGTCCTTATGCTGCTCAAAAGCTAAAAATACAAAAAAATTAGCCAGGCGTGGTGGCGGGCGCCTGTAGTCCCAGCTACTCGGAGAGGCTGAGGCAGGAGAATGGCGTGAACCCGGGAGGCGGAGCTTGCAGTGAGCCGAGATTGCACCACTGCACTCCAGCCTGGGCGACAGAGCAAGACTCCATCTCAAAAAAAAAAAAAAAAAGCCTTCAATAGATTCATACTGCCTGGAGTAGTGACCCCAAACTTCTTGAGTATAAAAACCCCTTCACAATATCAACGATTTTGTATAGCCCACCACATAATAGCATGTTTACTATTAGAACACTTTAATTAAAAAAATAAATCTTAAAAGTGCTATAATAAATTTTGAAATATGCAATTAATCTGTATTCTGCTAAGTCACATTATCAACAGGTAACAATAGACAGTAGCTCACATATGTGTAGAACATACCGATTTAATCTCTGGGCTATGCTTGGTATTCCCGCGGATCAGAGTTCCTTACAATATTAACTCCAGGGTACCCAGAGATCCGAGGCCCACAAGTTGGGAAGTCACTGAACTAAAATCAATTCCAAACCTCTCAGCTCAGTATTGAGCTTTTCACTCTCTGGTCCAATCTACTTTTCTAACCATATCATTCACTGACTTCTCACATCACTCCAGTTAAATTACTATAATCACTGCCCTGACCACATGTAGGGCTACCCTAAGCCTAAAATATACTTCTTTATCCTTCCTCTTTATCTATCCAATTCTTACCTTTCCTCAAAGCCCACGTTATACCCCTCTTCCAGGTGATTTTTCTTGGCCACTGTACCAGATGTGTCTGATTCTCAGACTCTCACTGAACATCTAAGTTATCTCCTGTGTGGAAGAGGATGAAATCCTGAAAATGATACTTTCCAGGCTTTCCTCAGCAGGGCATTATTGTAATCTATCATTTATTCATATTGCTTTATGCACACTTATTCAAGAACTGAAATCAGAGGCAAGCAAGCCATTTTCCCCCTGCAGACCTGTAGGTAGATAAATGGGCACTTTCAGCTGGTAAATATGGGGTTTGGCCTGCAGCATTCCCTTCTCTGTGCACCATTTGCACTTTGCACATAACTCTATCACATCACTTATCACATCGTATTTTAATTATTAGTTTATCTGGTTATTCTCCTTACCAGACTGAGAACTCAACAAGAGTAAAAATGATCCTTCTGAATGGCTACTATCAAAAAGAAACAACATAACAAATATTGGTGAGGAGGTGAAAAAATTGTGCAACATTTCAAATTTGTAAAATTGTGCAAGTGTGCATGGTTGATAGAAATGCAAAATAGTGCTGCTGCTGTGGAAAACAATATGTTAGTTAAAATATAATTACCATATGATTCAACAATTCTACTTCTAGGTATATACCCAAAAGAATTGAAAGCAGGTTCTGGTAGAGATATATGTACACTCATGTTCCTAGTAACATTATTTAAAATAACTAAAATATGGAAGCAAGCCAAGCATCTGTGAACAGGTGAATAAGTAAAATGTGGTATAGAGATACAGTGAAATATTATACAGGAAGGAATTATTATTCCAGAAGGAAATTCTGGCATAAGCTACCACATGGATGAGCCACATGGATGAGGACATTATGTTAAGTGAATCAAGTTAGTCACAAAAAGATAAACATTGTATGATCCCAATTATACCAGGTAAGAGCAATCAAAATCATGGGATCAGACAGTAGAATGATGGTTACAAGGGGTTGAGGGAAGCAGGGAATGAAGAGTTACTGTTACATAGGTGAGAGTTTCAATTTTACAAGATGAAAGGGTTAGGAAGATATATGGTGGTGGTGTTGCATATTATGAACATATTTAGTATTATTGACCTGAACACGTGAAAGTGGCTAAGTTGGTAAACTTTGCTGTTTGTGTGTGTGTGTGTGTTTCTTTTTTTGTTTGTTTGTTTGTTTTGATGGAGTCTTGCTCTGTCGCCAGGCTGGAGTGCAGTGGCGCAATCTTGGCTCACTGCAACCTCCACCTCCTGGGTTCAAGCGATTCCCCCGCCTCAGCCTCCCAAGTAGCTGGGATTACAGGCACGCACCACCACGCCCAGCTAATTTTTTGTATTTTAGTAGAGACAGGGTTTCACCATGTTAGCCAGGATGGTCTCAATCTCCTGACCTTGTGATCCGCCCACCTCAGCATCCCAAAGTGCTGGGATTACAGGTGTGAGCCACCACACCCAGCTGTTATTTGTATTTTACCACAGTAAAATCACAATAAATTTTTTTAAAGTGTTAAGAAAAAGTCAGCCACTATTTTTAAATTTCAACTTTTATTTTAGATTCAGAAGGTACATGTGCCGGTTTGTTACCTGAGTATATTGATGGGTATATTGTGTGATGCTGAGGTTTGAGATATGAATGATCTCATCACTCAGTTAGTGAGTATGCCACACAATAGTTGGTTTTGCAACCCTCTTAAGTTAATTATTTTATATGGTGAAAGGTGGGGATCCAGTCTCATTTTATCCAGTTATCTAAGCACCACTTATTGAATACAGAGTCCTTTCTCTACTGCATGTATTTGTCAACTTTGTTGATTAGATGTCCATAGGTGTGCAGCTTTATTTCTGGGTTCTCTATTCTTTTCTATTTGTCTATGTGTCTGTTTAACTATGGGTACCATGCTATTTAGGTTATTGTAGCCTTATTGTATAGTTTGAAGTTGGGTAATGTGATGCCTCTGGCTTTATTCTTTTTGCTTAGAATTGCTTTGGCTATTTAGGCTCTTTTTTGGTTCCATATGAATTTTAGAATGGTTTTGTTCTAATTCTGTGAAAAATTATCTTGGTAGTTTAATAGTAATAGTATTTCATCTATAGATTGTTGTGGACAGTATGGCCATTTTAACGATATTGATTCTTCTAATCCATGAGTATGGAATGTTTTTCCATTTGTTTGTGTAAACTGTAATTTATTTCAACAGTGTTTTATAGTCCTCCTTGTAGAGATCTTTGACACCTTGATTAGATGTATTCCTGGGTATTTTTTTGTGTGTGCGACTATTATAAATGGATTATGTTCTTGATTTAGCTCTTAGCTTGAACATTATTTATGTATAGAAGTGCTACTGATTTTTGTACATCGATTTTTTTATCCTGAAACTTTACTAAATTGTTTATCAGTTCCAGGAGACTTTTAGTGGAGTCTTTAGGATTTTCTACATACAGAATCATATTGTCAGTGAAGAGACATCCTATTTGGATGCTTTTACTTTCTCTTGTCTGATTGCTTAAGTGGGCTGCTTCTATATTGAGATTATCAGCAGTAGTTTTTCTTTGTTCCCTGCACTTCTAGGTTTCTTAAAAGCCAGTAGCAGCAATACTAACATCCACTCCACATCTCATCCAACATTTCTGTAATCCCATTAAGCTCCTTTCTACTTAAAATATCTATAGTAGCTTTCACTCCTTGGAATTGTGATGCAGAGTTACCAGATAAACAGAGTTGTTTACTGCTTATGTTAGTTATGTTTCCATATGCATTTAGGTTATCTCCACAACTGAACTTCTTAAAGAAAAGACTGTGTTTTATAGTTCTTTATGTGCAGTACAGAATCTTCTCTTGCAAGCGGTTTTTCAACAAATAATTAATGATTTTATTTGTTTAAATATAGGTATAAATAAGATTGAGATGAAGGCATACTAGACTGACATCTTAGAAAAAGTTGGGCAAAATTTCAAACTTGCAAGTCAATATTTAGAATTTTAATGGTTTAGGATTTTTTCAACGACCCTTCCCCTTCCCATTCCTCAGTAAACTAATTTACCTATTTTGAATCAAGTTGATGACTTCCATTCTAAGTATTTGTCACCATTTTTGGATGGGCAACTTCAGGTCAACTAAGCCATCACAGCAATTCCTCCTCCACTTTTTGTTCCTAAGCATTTCATATTCTTCCATGTTTAATCTCCTTGCCTCTATTTAATCTTTCGTAACTGCCCTTAAAAGTCTACCTTTCACCCTTTTTTCTTTCTACCATCAGGTATAAAATAATACGAAAAAATATACTTTTAAAATGTGAAGAAAGATAAAGCTTTTATCCTTAAGCTACAAATATATCTTTTCCTATTTCTGTAAATCTAACTGCAGTGGGTTGAATAGTGACCCCCTCCCCAAATTCATATCTACTTGGAAACTAGAATATGAGCTTGTTTGGAAATAGGGTCTTTGCAGATATAGTTAATGACCTCAAGATGAAATCATCCTGGATTTGGGGTAGGCCCTCTATCTCATGACTGGTGTCTTTATAAGCAGAGGAGAAGATACAGAGAGACAAAGAAGAGAAGGTCATGTGAAGACCAAGGCAGAGATGGGAGTAAGCGTGCCATAAGCCAGTGCCTGGGGCCACCAAAAACTGGAGAGGTGAGGAAGGAGTCCCCCTTAGAACTTTCAGGGGAAGTATGGCTCTGCAAACACCTTGATTTTTTACTTGAAGCCTTTTGAACTGTGAGACAACAAATGTCTGTTGTTTAAGCCACCCAGTTTGTGACACTTTTTTACAGCAGCCCTAGAAAACTAGTATACTACCATAGCTGTTACTTTTGATGAAAGTCAACATAAGCGTTATAGACATAAATAAATGTATTAAGTTGTAAAGAATTTGACATCATTGTACATGTGGCTAAGTATGAAATAGTCATCATACATACCCTCTTCTTTTTTTAAGACCACCCTTAAGGATGTAAATAAAGTGTCTCCTGCTGAAAGGACTTACTAGTTTATAGTTTATTAGGAAAGTCAATTTAACATTTAACATTTAGAAGCTGCTTTCAAAGACAAAATTATCTTGGTAAAAATTAAGCCATTTTCTACATTCTAAAGATAAAATTTTAGTAATTATTTTTAAAGCCTGAAAATTTAGTGAAGACATAATTCTTCTTTCCCTTGAGCAATAGAAAAGTTGGGGGGAAGAAAAACATTTTACAACCTATGAGCATTCTCACTTCTCCTCTTGCAAATGTCACGCATTCTGAGGATTATATTCTAAGGGATGCTATAGAACACAAATTTCCAGGCAGAGTTAATCACGCCCTTCCCAGCGCCTCCTGCACTGTGTACTCCATATGCACCTCTACTACATCACTTACCACATTATACTGTTATTATTGGTTACCTGAGTGTCCTCCCAATAGACTGAGAACTCCACAAGGGAGGGAGTGTATATAAGTCATCTTCACACTCCCAGGCCCTGGCACCACGCTTGGCAGTGCTTGGTGCTTGATAAATGCTGAACTAATTAAACTTGTTAACCTTGCTCTATTCATAACAGAATAGAAACATTTAAAACATATTGCAAAATTGCAGCTCTGAAATTGAACATTTATCCTCGAAGCAGATGCAGCAGACATTTTTATTTACAAAGTATATTTTATGTACAGCCATTTTCTCAAAAGAAAGCAGCAAGACTAGGCAATTAATAATGCAGACTTAACGAAGGAAATGTTCGCAAGTTCCTGCAGCCTGATATTCATCAGACAGATATAGCAGCTTGGTGGTAGCAAGTCCAAGACATTTTTCCTCTTCACGTGCCATCCTACCATAAAGCAGTTTTCAAGAACAGTGGTAATGTGTGTGGAAGAGAATGAGTTTTATCTAAAAGTCACACAAGCCAGAGGTTAAATTTTGCAAATTCCCTGGCCTAGAGTCATAACCACATTCCACATCCTCTACATTTAATATTGATAATGTATATGTAAACATTCTAAGGTAATTCTAGAGTTTTTCTAAATAGAGTTTGCTATGTCAAGGGAACACAGACTCTAGCTGGTATGCTTACCTCTGAGCTCATATCACCAGTCTAATTTTAGGCTAATGGCTTTAGGGAGCAAAACAATTTCTGTGGGGTGGCGGGGGGGACCCTGAAAAGTGAAGAAATTGGGAAAGTCAGGACAGGAACCCCAATGAAACATATCAACAATTTTGGCTTCAGGAGTTTGACTAGAAGAGATAGGGTTTAAAATAAAGACTTCCCTGGCTTTCCAGTTTGCGGTAGGCAGCCCCTAAAATGGCCCCAATGAGCCCTGACTCCTAGGACCCAAGCCCTTTTGTAGTTGTCTTCCCTTGAGTGTGAACTGGACCTAGTGGTTCTTTTGTAACAAATAAAATACAGCAACAGTGACTGCATGTCACTACTGAGATTCCGTTATGTCCATCCTGAGCTGCCCTCCCTCGCTCTCTTGCTCACTCACTCCAGAGACATCCAGTGGTCACATTATGCACTGTCCTGCAGAGCATCCCATGTGGCTGGGAACCCAGGCCCTCAGTCCAACAGCCCACCAGGAAATGAATCCAGCCAACAACCAGGTGAGTGAGCTTGGAAGAGTATCCTCTCCTGATTAAACCTTGAGATGACTGCAGCCCTGGCCACCATTTTGATTTCAGCCTTATGACAGACCCTGATCCAGAGGTCCCCAGGGAAGTCACACAAAGACTCCTGACCCACAGACTCTGAGATAATAAGTATTAGTTTATTTAAACCATTAAGTCTTGGAGTAACTTGTTACACAGCAGTAGTAACTAACACATACAGCTCAAATCCCATTTCTAATATTAAGGATGGTCTTACTTTTCAAAACACATATTCTGATTTTTCTTTGTGTCAAAAGGCTGCCAGACCCCTTGGATGAGGGTAGAGACCACTGTTTTAGGAGATAAGTACTGTTTTGGATGTGCAAACTCAGAAAGCAAATCATTATAATCAAGATCTAGGCTGTCTCCTTTCCAAGAAGGCCAATCAAAGAGAATGTGGCAAAACTGACCCTCGGACAGTCTCCCCAAGGCCAGAAAAGCCCATTCACTCATCACCTTATGACCAGTAGTGAAAAAAAAAGTATTTTATTCTTTAAACACCTGTGTATTTTTGAATTATTTTCAATGCAATGGTTTATATGGGAACTGGAAAGTAACAAGAAGTGCCTCTCTATTGCTTCTGAATCACCAGAGATGCTCTCTACATGCACAAAATTAATACTAAGCATTTATTCTGTGGAGAAACATAATCGCCAGGCTGCTACAAGATAACGTAAAATGTTTCAGCTTCTATTCATTGCTTACTGATTTCCCCAAAAGATTTCCCTTTTGCTCAAACTTTCCTATACAACAGAGTACTTTATTAGATAATGTTTACTAATAAACTGAAGGCAACAGTGACTATTAAAAAAGATAAAGTGTTCAATTAGAATAGCTTAATTAAAATAGGATAGCTTTTAAAATGGGATATCTGATAGCAATGTCAAATGTTCATTCAAAATAAGACATCACACATTTGGTTCTTTCCAGATTTAACTAGATAAGCTGAACAACAAGGCTTATACGTAGATAGATTCTTGGTCTCTAGACCTTCACAAATAATGCTGATAATTTCTGCTTATAATGAGAAATATCATATTAGGATACTCATTCAAAACAAACATGTGTTTAGGTCTTTCAACCTGAGGTACCACCGTGGCATTTTTTGTTAATGGTTCTCAAGTAGGGGAAACAAGCAGAACTCATCATTTGTTTCCCGGGGAAACAAACCAATTCCAACACTTTTCAATGTTTAGAGTAAAAAGCGACCTCTACTCGACAGTTTGAAACAGTTTTCAGAGATGTTCTTGGAATTCAGTTTCATTTTACATTTCACTGTTTTGAAATTGTCTCCTATTAAAGAAACTCATTAAAGACATCTCTTTTCTCTGCACTGTGGTTCAAATGAACTCGCTGAAGGTAAAGTTAAAATCTGAAGGAATCTGAAGTGACAGAGACATGTAAGTATTTAGCTAGGTAAATACTGTCTTATTCCCTTCCTAAATCAAATAGAATTGGCCAAGTTCAGTTGAGGCCTGCAGGTGCAAACACGGAAAAATGTGAAATCCCTGATGGTATGCCCTGGACTGAGGAAAACTCATGTAATCTAACAGATATCACATCAGTGAACACATTTGATTTGGCTAATTTTTTTATTTTCAGCTTTTATTTTAGATTTAGGGGGTACATGTGCAGGTTTGTTACCTGGATGTATTTTATGATCCTAAGGTTTGGGATACTAATGATCTTGTTACCCAGGACCTGAGCATAGTACCCAACAGTTTTGTTTTTCAACCCTTGCCTCCCACTGGCCTTCCCCTATCTAGTAGTTCCCCATGTCTATTACTGCCATCTTAATGTCCACAGGTTCTCAATATTTAGCTCCCACATATAAGTGAGAACATGTGGTATTTGGTTTTCTGTTCCTGCATTAATTTGCTTAGGATAAAGGCCTCCAACTGCGTCCATGTTCCTGAAAAGAACATGATTTCATTCTTTTATATGGTTCCGTAGTATTCTACATATACCACTTCTTTTTTAAAAATATCCAATCCACAGTTGATGGCCCCCTAGGTTGATTCCATGTCTTTGTTATTGTGAATAGTGCTGCAATAAACATCCAAATACATGTGTGTCTTTTTGGTAGAATTATTTTTTTCTTTCTTTTTTTTTTTTTTTTTTTTTTGAGACAGGGTCTTGCCTTGTCACTCAGGCTGGAGTTCAGTGGCACGATCTCAGCTCTGCAACCTCCACCTCCAGGGCTCAAGCGATTCTCGTGCCTCAGACTCCGGAGTAGCTGGGATTATAGGTGTGCACCACCACACCCAGCTAATTTTCGTATTTTTAGTAGAGACGAGGTTTCAGCATGTTGGCCAGGCTGGTCTGAAACTCTTGACCTCAAGTGATCCGCCCACCTCGGCCTCCCAAAGTGCTGGGATTATAGATGTGAGCCACCATGCCTGGCTGAATTTTTTTGTTATTATTTTGCATGTATACCAGCAATGGGATTATTGGGTCAAATGGTAATCCTGTTTTAAATTATTCGAGAACTCTCCAAACTGCTTTCCACAGTGGCTGAGCTAACTTACATTCCCACCAACAGTATCATGTGTTCCCCTTTCTCCACAGCTTGCCAACGTCTGTTGTTTTTTGACTTTTTAATAACAGCCATCCTGACTGGTGAGAGATGGCATCTCACTGTGGTTTTGATTTCAGTCCTCTGATGATTAGTGATGTTGAGCATTTTTTCATGTTTGTTGGCTGCTTGTATGTCTTCTTTTGAGAAGTGTCTGTTTATGTCTTTTGTCCATTTTTAATGGGATTATTTGTTTTTTTGCTTGTTCAATTTTTGAAGTTCCTGATAGATTCTGGACATTAGATCTTTGTCAGTTGTATAGTTTGTACATATTTTCTGCCATACTCTGTTGATAGTTTCTTCTGCTATGCAGAAGCTCTTTAGTTTAATTAGGTCTGACTTGTCAATTTTTGTTTTCTTTACAATTGCTTTTAAGGACTCGGTCATAAATTCTTCCCCAAGGCCGATGTCCAGAATGGTGTTCCTATATTTTCTTTTAGGACTTTCACAGTTTGAGGTCTTACATTTAAATCTTTAATCCATCTTGAGTTAACTATTGTATATGATGAAAGATAGGGTTCTGGTTTCATTCTTCTACGTATGGCTAGCCTGCTATCCTGGAACAGCATTTACTAAATAGGGAGTCCTTTCCCCATTGCATATTTTTTTGGTCAACTTTGTCCAAGATTGGATGTTTGTAGGTATGTAGCTTTATTTCTGGGTTCTCTATTCTTTATTTCTGTCTTTTTTTTTTTTTTTAACCAGTACCATGCTGTTTTAATTACTGTAGCCTTATAGTATAGTTTGAAGTTGGGTAATGTGATACCTCTGGCTTTGTTCTTTTTGCTCAGGATTCCTTTGCCTATTTGGGCTTTTTCTTGGTTCCATACGAATTTTACAATAGCATTTTCTAATTTTGTAAAAAATGATGCTGGTAGTGATAGGAATAGCATCAAATCTGCAGATTGCCTTGGGCAATATGGTGATTTGGCCTATTTTAGAGGAGATCAAGAATCAATTATCTACAGTGATGCTAGGATCCAAAATCACTCAACCTAGTCTAGAAAGGAAATAAATGCCTACAATAATCCTAGGTAGATCACAGTTGATGAAACCACATTAGTCTTGTACACCACTGTGTCCTCAGAAGCTTGAAAAGTGCATGCATGGCACATAGTGGATGCTCAGAAATTATTTGTTAAATGAATGGATTAATTGAATGAATGAACCAGAAATATCAGGCAAGTAAATCTTATTGCCCAGACAATACTTAACTATATCTGTTGTTTATGGACCCTCAAGTTAGTTGATTTATTGATTTATTTAGTCAGTGTGTTCATCACCCACATCTTTATACCTCCACCTGCACACCTACATATGTTCCTAACATGAGTTGAAACAGTCTCCCCAGTCTGAATATTCTAATAAACAAATGAGCATTTGGCAGTGGGATTAAACACTGAGGTGACCCTCCTGCCCCTTGAGCCACTTCCAAATATCAGCTCAAGAGAAATCTTTTCTTTTTTTTATATACTGCAATTTTATTTCAATCGCACAAATGAAGATGAATTATTATATACATTTTCTGTCACATACATGACAGTTGTGTCATTATTAGAGATTTCAGTAATTAAAATGGGAAACAGAAGTTTAAGTTATTTACCTTATCAAAACTATGTTCCTTGGAACCACATTATTATGATGGTTTTTGTGCTCTTGTACATTGGATGTCTTAAGCTAAGACTTAAGGGGATCCTTTAGGGGATCCTTTCTAATTACAGGAAGGTACTACTTTCCTCAACATTGTGATTTGACCTGTGACAAATCTGTACTATACACTATGTAAATGGCAAACAAGTCAATCGCAAACAAACTGAATGTACAAATCTTAGTACTGGTGCTGAAATCTCTTCAGAATAGTCATCATGATTTAAAAGTTTATTAAAAAATTTGCAAGCATCAAGTGTCAATCAAAACTGAAGATGAAACACTAATGAATGTTGAAGAGAAATCTTTTCTAAGGAGCCTTCCCTATCCTCTCCATCCCATAAAACTCATTCCTCCCTTCTTCATATTTCCCCTCTATTCTGCATATACATAAACATTTTTAACTGTAAAATATAACATGCAGAAACGTATATAAAATATTTCTGTACAGCTTCACAAATTACAGCAATGCACAGCTTAACAAAGTATAACAAATTGCACAGTTTTACAAATTGTAGTTAAGTAGATCCATGTGTAAACCCACTAAGGTTAAAATATGGAGCTTCATCAGCATCACAGTATGCCCCCTCTCTGTCTCTTCCTGATCTCAAACTCCTTCCTGCCCTTGGGGTAACCTCATCCTGACTATTAATGACGATTTGTCCTTGCTTTGCTCTATGTTTTGCCATATGAGCAGGAATCCCTAATCAATGTGTTTTACTTTTGTTTCATCTTGTTTCTTTGTGGAGCACTATGTTTCTGGAATTTGCATATGCTGCATAGAGCTGTAGTGTGTTCATTTTCATTGCTGAATGTATCCTATTACATGAATAAGCAGTTTGTCTATTCATTTTACCGTCAATGGGTGTTTTGGCAGGTTTCCATATAAGGCCATTATGAGCAATACTGCATATTCTTGTCAAGTGTATCAAAGTGCACATAAGTATGCATTTCAATAATAGGGATATCTCTGAGAGAAGAATTTCTGATTGCATTTCTGCACTTTACTAAATAAAGCCAAAACAGTTTCCAATGTTTATGTCAATGTACAATTCCACCAGTTTTTGAAAGCCTTTATCACTCCACATTCTTTCACTGGTATTCTCAAACTTGAAATTTTCTCCAATCCAGTATGTATCTAGTGTTTTCTCACTGAGGTTTTGATATGACTTTCATGATTCCCAGTGAGTTTGAACACCATTTTAAATGTACATCCATCATTTTGATTCATTTTTATTTCTTCATTTGTGAAAATTTCTGCGTGTATTCCTATTGGATTTGCAAGATTTTTTTTTTTTACTAAAATTTTATTGAAATTAAATTAAATCTATAGTTCAATTTAAGAAATAGTGAAATTTTGGCCAATTTAAGTTGTAGAATCATCACTATTTTGTATTTCTCCATTTATTCTGTCTCTTTAAATTTATTTTAATGAAGTTTCACAGTTTCTCTAGAGATTTGTTTCTAGGTATTTGTTTTTTCATTCAGTTGCACAGAATGTCTTATTTAAACTTTAGTTTCTGTTTGTTTCTAGGGTTTGCAAACAATTACCTTTGCATGTTGGCTTTTAGAGCTACATTGCTAAACTATTTTATTATTATTATTAATCTGTTGATCATCCTAAATTTTCTATATACAATATTATGTCATTCAAGCATAATGAAAATGTCATTTTTTAAGTTTCAAATTTATATAGGCTTTGTTTTGTTGTTGTTTTTTTGTTTTTGTTTTTGTTTTTTGAGACGGAGTCTCGCTCTGTCTGTCACCCAGGCTGGAGTGCAGTGGCGCAATCTCGACTCACTGCAAGTTCCACCTCCTGGGTTCACGCCATTCTCCTGCCTCAGCCTCTCCGAGTAGCTGGGACTATAGGCGCCCGCCACCACACCCGGCTAATTTTTTGTATTTTTAGTAGAGGTGGGGTTTCACCGTGGTCTCGATCTCCTGACCTCGTGATCCGCCTGCCTCCGCCTCCCAAAGTGCTGGGATTACAAGCGTGAGCCACCGCGCCAGGACTGTTGTTGTTGTTTTGCTGTTGTTTGTTTGCTTTTCCTTACTGTATTGAATAAGATCTCCAGGAAAGAATGTTGTACAGAGGTAGTGGTAGTGAGTAACCTATCTTGACCTCAAATACATGGTAAAATTCAACAAAGCTTCAGCATTAAAAATAATTAAGCATTAAACATGATGTGCTAGCCTGGTGTGGTGGCTCATACCTGTAATCCCAGCACTTTGGGAGGCTGAGGCAGGCAGATCATTTGAGGTCAGGAGTTTGAGACCAGCCTGGCCAACATGGTGAAACCCTGTCTCTATTAAAAACACAAAAATTAGCCAGGCATGATGGCAGAGGCCTGTAATCCCAGCCACTCAGGAGGCTGAGGCATGAGATTCGCTTGAACCCAGCAGGCAGAGGTTGCCGTGAGCCAAGATCTCGCCACTGCACTCCAGCCTGGGCAAGAGAGCGAGACTCAGTTAAAAAAAGAAAGAAAGAAAAAAAAAACCTGCTGTGCTGTACATATTTACTAACTACTTTTTGTCAAATAAATGAAGTTCCACTTCACTCTTATTTTGCTGAGTTTTACTTAATTTAGTAAAGATACTGAATTTGAACAAATATCTCTGTTCATCCACTAAAATTAAAATAGGGCTAAACATGGTGACTCACACCTATAATACCAGCACTTTGAGAGGCCACGGCGAGCAGATTGCTGGAGTCCCAGAGTTCAAGACCAGCCTGGGCAACAGGGTGAATCAACTCCATCTCTACAAAAAGTACAAAAATTAGGCAGGCATGGTGGTACATGCCTGTCATCCCAGCTACTCGGGAGGCTGAGGTGGGAGGATCGCTTGAGTCCCTGGACGTTGAGGCTGCTGTGAGCCGTGATAGCATCACTCCATTCCAGTCTGGGCAATAGAGAAAGCCCCTGTCTCAAAATAAATAAATAAATAAATAAATAAATAAATAAATAAATAAATAAATAAATAGGATGTTTCCCTCACTCTTACCCTGTAATGCAATGAATTTTTTTTATTTATTTATTTATTTATTTATTTATTTAATTTTATTTTTGAGGCAGTCTCGCTCTGCCGCCCAGGCTGGAATGCAATGGTTGCATCTCAGCTCACTGCAGCCTCAACCTCTGCAGGCTTACAAAATCCTCCCACCTCAGCCTCCCAAGTAGCTGGGTTACAGGCATGCACCACCACATCTGGCTAATTTTTTTATTTTTTGTAGAGATGGGGTTTCACCATGTCACCCTGACTGGTCTCAAACTCCTGGGCTCAAGTGATCCACCCTCCTCAGCCTCCCAAAGTGCTAGGATTACAGCTGTGAGCCACCACACACAGCCAAACTTCATTAATCTTCTATATCAACCTCATGTTCCTTGCATAAATTCAACTTTGTCATAATACATTAGCCCTTTTATGTGCTGCTGTATTAGATTTACTAATATTTTGTTTAGGATATTTTCATCCATGTTTATAGGAGACATTTACCTATACTTTAATTTTCTTATATCCTTCTTGAGATTCGTTATTAAACAAATATATCATTTTATGATAGCCTCATAAAATGAATTGGGGAGACTAATCTTTGGATTCTCTGGACGTTTGTGCAAGATTAGCACTATTTGTATCCCAAAAGCAAGAGAACACAATACTTAATCCATCTAGACATGACATTTTCTCTGTGGAAAGTTTTTAAATTATCTTTTCAATTTTTTTAGTAGTTATATGACTTCACATTTTCTATTTCTTATGTCCATTTTAATAAACTGTCATTTTCTAGGAACATGTTCCTTTCATTCAAATTTTCACATTTTTGTCACAAAGGTATTCATAATATAATATCTTATTATAATCTTTTTTGAGACTGCAAGGTATGCAGTAATATCCTATTTTTGATTCCTGATCATTGTTATTCACACTTTATTTTCTATGATTGGTCTTTGGGGGGGAAAGGAAGACAGACAAGGATTGGAATGGAACTTCTTTAATTTGATGTTTTTAACTATATCTAATAGACAGCTACAGCACGTAGTGTATAATGGATTTGGAAGACCTCCATTGTATACTGTGTGCTCCCAGCTTCTGTCATGGTCTCAGCTTACGTGTTAGAGAAATAACTGCTATAATCTTTAACACATAGTTAAAGCTGAAAGACAGCTAGCATTACTCCCTTTCTCTTTTTCTAATTATCTCTTTTCAATTCCTTCTCATACAAAACAGAACTAACACTTTCTTTTCCAGGAAAGCTTGTAGGGGCTCACTGATAAAACAACTTCACTCAAACAAGGAGGCTGAAGCCCTTGACGACTATCTTGTCCACCAGCTAATTGACCCATACCCTATGCCTGTGATATGCATAAAGCCACAGGATGCCAATCAGCAAAGTCAGTGGAAAGCTGGGAAATTATAGGTTAGAACTACGTGAAATGTGTGTGGAAGTAGATGATGATAAGTCCTGCTGTAGCACACAGACGAAGTAATCTGAACATACTTTCCACAGGGGTTTTGTCACTATTGTTTGTGTAAATTGTAAATGTATAACCATTTGTTTTATTATTTTTCATCACTTTAATTTAGAATAAACTGTATTGGCAGCAATTCATTCAGAAGAATGGAATTGCATGTTTAATGAAAAAGTAATTACTCCATATCTATCTCTGAGAAAGTTAATGATGATTGTGTAACTTGCAAAAAAAAAAAAAAGTTTTCAACATTTACCATGCACCATGAAGGCTGTAGTGATATTGCTGAACACATAAAAAGGCACAAATCTGCTGAAGAATTATCAGCATCAATTTTGAAAGTAGCTAAGAAGACTTAGTCAGAAACTATCGATTCAACATGTGCAGCTGCAGGAAGTGCATCTCCACAAGACTGTGGGGCATATCTTTTCATTTAAAGTAAATGCCTGTTCTAAATTAATTTTATTCATTTTGATTTCAGGCTTTTTTTTATGAGACAGCATCTCACTCTGTTGCCCAGGCTGGAGTGCAGGGGTGAGATCATAGCCCACTGCAGCCTCCTGGGCTCACGCGATCCTCCCACCTAAGCCTCCCAAAGCATTGAGATTATAGGCATGAGCCACTGCACCTGACCATATTATGAGTATGAAACTTTAAACCTATGACATATTTTATTATTTTTTTATTTAGCCAATATTAATTCAGATTTACCAAATATTTGCTCTATTGTTTTTATTCTTCTCTTTATCTCTGGCTTTCTATGATTTTTTTCTTCTATTTAATGAACACTCTTTAGTATTTCCTTTACTGTTGGTCTACTCGTGGCAAACTATCTTGGTTTTTCTTTATTTCAAGATGATTATTCGAAGACATTTTCACTACGTATAGAATTTTAAGTTGGCTACTATCTCAATGCGTTAAAGGCATTATTTTAGGATCTTCAAGCTTCCATCAATGCTGTTGAGAGGTCAGTTCTCAGTTGTTTTAAAGGAAAGTTGTCTTTTTTTCCCTGCTAATACAAGTTAAACTTGTTTCTCCTTTTTCTTGATTTTTGGAAGTTTCACTCCGATATGTCTAGGTATGGGTTTCTTTTTATTTAGCATGCTTAATATAAGCATGTTGGGGTTTTGAATCTTTGTATTTCATTAGTTGCAGAAAATTCTCAGTCATTGGTTCTTCAGATATTCTATCTGCCACATTTTCTCTCTCTCCTTTCCTGCTTGAAATCCAGTTAAATTTTTCACTGTGTCCTCTATATCAACGACCCAGTCCTCAATATTTTTCACAAATTGCCCTGTCTGTACTTCATCGTAACAAATTTCTTCTGCCACACCATCCAGTGCACTAATCTTCTCATCAGTTCTATCTAATCTACTATTACACTCATTCACTGTGTTCTTTAATTATTGAAATTAGGTCTAGAATTCATACTGTATATGTGCTATTAGTCTTTAGAATGTTCAGTTATCTATCACCATTTTTATACTTGATGCTTATTTCCTGAGTAGTAATCATAGTTGTCTCATAGTCTGTGTCTGATATTTCCAGTACAGGTTGAGTATCCCTTATCTTAAATGCTTGGGATAGGAAGTGTTTTCAATTTTTTACTTGTTGCATTTTAAAATATTTGCATATACATAATGAGATGTCTTGGGGATTTATTTATGTTTCTCACATACCTTATACATCTATCCTGAAGGTAATTTTATACAATTTTATTTTATTTTTTTGAGAAAGGGTCACACTCTGTCGCCCAGGCTGGAGTGCAGTGGCATGATTATGGTTCACCGCAGCATCAACCTCCTGGACTCAAGCAATCCTCCTGCCTCCCAAGTAGCTAGGACTACAGGTGCACCCTACCACACCCTGTAATCCCAGCACTTTGGGAGGCTGAGGCAGGAAGATTGCTTGAGCCCAGGAGTTCGAGGCCAGCCTGGGCAACATAGTGAGACCCCATCTCTACAAAATATACAAAAATTAACTGGGCATGGTGGGGTGCACCTGTAATCCCAGCCATTCAGGAGGTTGAGGCAGGAGAATAGCTTGAACCCCGGAGGAGGAAGTTGCAGTGAGCTGAGATCAGGCCACTGCACTCCAGCCTGGGCAACAGAGCAAGACCTTGTCTTGAAAATAAAAAATAAAAAAACTCTTCCTCATCCATGATTCAACTTTAACTCACAACCTCTCTGACATACTGTTTTACAGAAAAGCAAATAGAGGCCCAGGGATAGTGAGTTGTTCTCCCTGAGACGTTCAGCAAATGAGAGCTGGAACTAGAATCTGCACGTTCTTTCTCTTAGTCCAGCAGCACTTTGCAAGGAAGGAAATGAATCAGAAATTATGTGATACTGAGGAAAGGCAATAGAATGCTTCTTGAAAGATGAGGACTTTGAGGTGAGCTTGAGGGAAAGAATATTCACAAATGTCAGAGGAATAAAGCTTGAGTGTGCAAGAAATATAAGATCACTATCACCAAGACGGAATTTCCATTTTTAGCCCCCATCCCACCAGGTGGCACATACGATTAAATTACAGTTTTCTCCTCCTCTTTCCGAGGTTGATTTAATATAGGGAAGGGGAAGCCTACAGGATGTCAAGGCTGTGGGCTGGGGCAGGAAGTGTGTAGAAAGTTGTCCTCATCTCTCCACACTAGCATCTGCTGAGATGCCTTCTTTCCTGTGACTTCAGGAAGAACACCCCTACATATTCTCTCTTTCTCTTCCCTCCCACCTTCTTCTCTCATTTTGTGCATCTCCTGAGGGCATAGAAAACATTTGGCTGCTTCCTACATGGTGCAAAAGAACTCAACAAGCCACCATCTCTCCTACTTCTACACTAAGCCTGCAGTACAAGACTCTGTAAACATGATTAACTTTCCATCTCACCCAGGAAGTAAGGCACAAGCTTTCTCTGCTGTGATCCCCAAACCAATATGGGGATCCATCATTATCCCTCCATCAGGATTCAGCCCCAAGAGGCTGGGAGGAGTGTCGGACCTGTCTCAGAGACACATCAGCAATGTCCTGTGATTCTCTCCTGATTTGTTTTCTCTCTCTCATCCCATAGAATCTTTACCTATCTATCAGAAAACTGCCGCTGATGCACAGCATATTCTTCCAAATCTATCACTTAGGGCCTAAATTCTGCCCACTGCAGGGCTAAGGTCTCTAGTGCCCAAGTCCAAATTTTCACAATTCACAAACCAAGAACTTCACTGTTATTCTCAGAGCTGTGCTCTAAAGATCCTCTCTGGAGCTGAAGAATGACCTTGAGTAAATGAAAGGAAGTCAAGAGTTCAAGGTAATGTAAAGGGAGATAGAGAGACATATGACAAATCAGTCAATATATTTATTGGACTATATTAAGCTTATAGTTAGATACTGTGCTCTGCAGAATCTCAAGGAATAGTTACAGGAGCTTCCTGGGAGCTGAACATGTGGAAGTTCCGGGGGGGGTGGCACGCCCAGGGAGGGCATGAAAGCTCTTTGCCCTGTTAGCACTAGGGAATGTATCTGAGTCACACGGCACCAAAGTATGTTACTAGCAGCGAATCCTTATGGGTCAGCAGCGACCTCAATTCTTGCCTCCTCAGAAGAAAGAATTTGACGGAGGAGCAGAAGGCAGAGTGAGAGACCAAGGCAAGTTTTAGAGCAGAAGTGAAAGTTTATTAAAAAGCTTTAGCACAGGAATGAAAGGATGTAAAGTACATTTGGAAGAGGGCCAAGCCGTCGAGTTGAGAGATGAAGTGCGCGGTTTGACCTTTGACTTGGGGTTTTATACGTTGGCATGCTTCCGAGGTCTGCATCTCTTCTCCCGGGATTCTTCTCTTGAGGTGGGCTGTCCACATTCATAGCCTGCCAGCACTTGTGAGGGGCCGCAGGCTCTGTGTTTACCGTTTAGAGTTGTGCGCATGTTCCCTTACCAGTCAAATGTCCTAGAAGGTCATTTACCAGTTAAACTCCACGGTTTTGCCTCTTAGTACACAGGCTTGAGCTCACTCGCCCAACTCCTGATATCTTATCGAGAAGCTGCTGATCACTAATTTCAGATGTTTATATCTATTGGGAGACTGCCTTTCCCTGGCACTGGCTGTGCCAATTATGATTTTAGAGATACAGTTTAACAACTGCCTGACCGTCACCTGGTGGTCGCCTGACATTCCTGGTGGAGCGGGAGGGGACCTCTCTTGCCCAGCTTATGTCTGAGTAGCTGCCTACTGTAACAGCCTCTTACCCCATACCTCACCTTACGTGTCTCTTCATATGTATCCTTTGCAATATCCTTTATAATAAACCAAGTAACATAAGTGTCTCCCTGAGTTCTGTGAGCTGCTTCAACAAATTAATTGAATCAAAAAGGGGAGTTGTTAGAACCCCAATCTGAAGACAGTTGGTCAGAAATTCCAGAAGCCCAGATTTGTGACTAGTGTGTGTGTTGGGGGCATGCTGTCTTGGGGAGCCCTCAACCTCAGCGTAGATAGCGACAGAACTGAAAGATAGTATCAGAACTGAATTAGAATACTGGTATCAGCTGGTATTCACTGCTTGGCGTGTGGGGGAAATACCCCCACACATTTAGTCACAGAAGTCTTCTTCTGTGTTGATGATTGTTGTGGCATGAGAGTGAAACCACCTTTGCAAAAATTATAACTCAGTGAATTATCACGGTGAAAGAGATCTGACCTAACCGACTCCATCTTGCTTCTAACCTCCAAGCTGTCCTTGTTCATCCCCGGGCGTAGGCCAAACTAACTTCGGGAGGGAATTAGTTTATAGTTTAATTTTGAAACAAAGATAATAACAATCATTTCCCAAAACAAACCCCCTTCCTGCCTGGGAACTAGACTGCCTTTATGGGACTTACAAATTAGCCACACAATTAGAACTTATGGTTAGGGATCATGCAGCTGGAAGCTGTAAAATTCTCAACCTCCCCGAATTATTCCTGGGGATAACATCACTATTGTAAAACCTAGCATCACCAGTGCTTGAGATATTTTGCCGACACTGCACTCAATGGATCAGCTGACAACACCCAGATCAATAAATTGTCTCATCTGGCCTTGTGACCCCCACCCAGGAACTGACTCAGCACAAGATGACAGCTTCAACTCCTTATGATTTCATCTCTGACCCAACCAATCAGCACTTCAACTCACTGATCTCCTACCCACCAAATTATCCCCAAGTCTCTGGGAGGCTGATTTCAGAAATAATAAAACTTTGGTCTCCCGTACAGCCAGGGCTGCATGAATTAAACTCTTTCTCTGTTGCAATTCCCCTGTCTTGATAAATCAGCTCTGTCTAGGCAGCAAGTAAGGAGAACTCATTGGGCAGTTACAAAAGTAGAGAAAAACATGGTTGGAGATAGTTTTTCCCTAAACAATTGGTGTCAGTGAAGTGGGATTTGCTGGAAAGGCCCTTGTTCATGGAAACATGTGGTTTGAGAAAAGAAAGGACAAAAGGGTGGAAGGTGAGGAATTTTTTTTTTTAATATACTTTAAGTTCCAGGATACATGTGCACAAAGTGCAGGTTTGATATATAGGTACACATGTGCCATGTTGGTTTGCTGCACCCATCAACTCGCATTTACATTAGGTATTTCTCCTAATGCTATCCCTCCCCTACTCCCCACCCCACAACAGGCCCTGGTGTGTGATGTTCCCTGCACTGTCCAAGTTTTATTGTTCAATTCCCACCTATGAGTCAGAAAATGCGGCATTTGGTTTTCTGTCCTTGTGATAGTTTGCTGAGAATGATGGTTTCCAGCTTCATCCATGTCCCTACAAAGGACATGAACTCATCCTTTTCATGGCTGCATAGTATTCCATGGTGTATATATGCCACATTTTCTTAATCCATTCTATCATTGATGGACATTTGGGTTGGTTCCAAGTCTTTGCTATTGTGAATAGTGCCGCAATAAACATACGTGTGCGTGTGTCTGTATAGTAGCATGATTTATAATCCTTTGGGTATATACCCAGTAATGGGATCGCTGGGTCAAATGGTATTTCTAGTTCTAGATCCTTGAGGAATCATCACACTGTCTTCCACAATGGTTGAACTAATTTACACTCCCATCGACAGTGTAAAAGCATTCCTATTTCTCCACATCCGGTGAGGAATTTTTGATTCCTGGGTGGCAACCTGGTCACCTATGGTATGAAGCCACAGCTGTCTTAAGATCAGTTACTAAAAGTAAAAGTTACCAGTGGAATTTAGAGATGGACTCAATTCCCCAGGAGTTGGTTCATTGGATGCATAAAGAAATGCAAACTAATAAGAAAAAAATCAAAATAATCCCTTGGTTATTATTATCTGTGAGAGCTAAAATGAAATTAAAAGAGACTACTGGGTCAGGTCTTAATGGTACACCAAGGTGAGATTTCAGTCAGCCTGAGCCTCAAAGCTGCCCCTCAAGAGCAGAATTACTCAGGGACAACAGAAAGCACCTCTGAGAACTATAGTTCCCAAGAAAGTAGTAAATGTGAAGAAAGGGCAAGATCAAGTAACTACTGAAAAGAGAGGTTACAGTGTGAGGGAATTGTTCCATTATGTAGATCAGCATCATTGTCTTCCTGAGGAACCTTTACTAAAGTGGATTATGAGAGCAATTAATTTTGAGGAAGTATCTTTGGTTTTAAGTGCTGCAGACTGGAAGAGCATATTTGGGTTGATGCAGGACCCACAGCTCACTATTGAACAATCGCAGGTGGGTATCTGTGATCCAGACATACAGGAGGTTATTCCTGAGGGAACAGTCAGCCTGATGGACTGGATACAAGCCACTGTGAAGTCTGTTTACCCTGAAAAGGGGAACTGTCCAACTCCACCTGTAAATGCCAAGTGGAGCACCCAAGATGAAGCAACTGATATCCTTCATGTGCAAGCCACATGAGACTGGCTTTATGATGACAGGGAGATTCACCCACTAAATATGCCCATTACCGAGGTCATGGTAAATGCTGTGGTTAAGGGGGCCTCTTCTACATGGGGTGCCATGTGACTTTACACTTTCATACTGGAACAGTTCTGGAAGCCTTATCACATTTGCTGCCTCAGCTTCCCCTCATGGGTCTTACAGATGCTAAGAAAAACATTAGGTTAATTAACAAAAGAATAGAAAAAGGCAAAAGAGAGAGTCAAAGGCCTCATCGCAGGAAGGTAAACATGTTTAAATGGTTTTAAAAAATAAGATGAGGCCGGGCGTGGTGGCTCACACCTGTAATCCCAGCATTTTGGGAGGCAGAGGTGGGTGGATCATGAGGTCAGGAGTTCGAGACAAGCCTGACCAACATGGTAAAACCCCATCTCTACTAAAAATACAAAAATTAACTGGGTGTGGTGGCACACGCCTGTAGTCCCAGCTACCTCAGGAGGCTGAGGCAGGAGAATCACTTGAACCTAGGATGCAGAGGTTACAGTGAGCCGAGATTGCACCATTGCACTCCAGCCTGGGTGACAGAGCAAGACTCCATCTCAAAAAAAAAAAAAAAAAAAATAGAAAACATTGATGGGGTGAAACTAAGAAGAAAAAGAAAGGGGGAGTCATGGGACTTGTCCCAGCAGAGTGGAAATCTTTAGATGACTAAGAAATGAAATGAATAAAATGAAAATTGTTGGTTTTAGAACAAAGGTCTTAATACAACACTATAGAAGGTTGAGTAGACCAAGGGAGGTGTTTCTGGCCCCTCAACATTAAAGGGCCCCAAATGAGTTTGCTGTTTCTCTCAGTTTAGAAAAGTTTTAAAAGCTGGAATGCACAGATTGCAATGAAAAAATTGCAGTGAAAAAATCTGACCTGAAAAGGCCCAGGGTCCTTTGGCTCAACTCTTGGCTGTTGATATGGTGATATGGTTTGGCTCTGTGTCGCCACCCAAATCTCATCACATTGAGGGAGGGACCTGTAATCCCCGTTGTTGAGAGAGAGAGGTGATTGGATCATGGGGGCAGTTTTCCCCATGCTGTTCTCATGATAGTGAGTGAATTCTCATGAGATCTGATGGTTTTTTAAGTGTTTGACAGTTCCTCCTTCACGAGCTCTCTTTCTCCTGCCGTCTTATGAAGAAGGTGCCTGCTTCTCCTTCGCCTTCCGCCATGATTGAAAATTTCCTGTGTGGCCGTGTGAAACTGTGAGTCAATTAAACCTCCTTTCTTTATAAATTACCCAGTCTTGGGTATTTCTTTATAGTAGTATGAGAATGAGTGAATACAGCTGGGGACTGAAAGCCTTTTGCACAACAAAGGGTAAAATGATCTGGGGATGGGGAAGAGAAGTTTCTGAAGCTAGAATATAAAATCCATTGCTTGATAGAATTGTGAAAGTTGGTATATTTGAGCATCTTCATGTGAAGTGGTTGCATCTCTTTTATCTGATTTTATCATGGGAATGAACATTGTATCTGATTGGGGAATGTTTCCCTTACCTGGTACTATAAAACAGAAGGCACGTAAATTCACCCTTCCAGCAATACTAATTGGATATGCTAAATGAGAACCAGATTACCCAAGCCAACACAGTGCACAGTAGAAGCTAGAGTGCTGATAGGGACAAATACATAATTTCATAATCCTCAAGTATTTCCTGGGGCTTATGGCAAAACCTCTGAACACCTCGCAGCCACAACTACTGGGATTTGGACTAGAGGATTTCCTCTTGAGGGGCATTTACTGCCTTCTATGAAACATTAGCTAAAGCTACCTCTATGCCACCTAAAATACCCATGCTGTCCCAGATGATGTCAGAGAAACATTCTAATGTGAATGGCAGTGCCCAGAAGAGTTCCATAATAAAATGGAAATGATTTATAGAAGATCATGCTACATGGGGAATGCAAACAGGAGCTACTCTTGAGCAGGAAGTTTCTTTTTCCCTAGGACTGACTCTGGAACTGTGTAAGAAACTGCTAGTGCCTGATAAACTCAGTGCTGGATAAACAGCTCTCTACTCATCAACCAAGAGCTGCTTGGTTCATGGATAGCAATTCCAAGGTAAATGAACACCATTCTGTTTGGAATGCTGCTATTTTGATCAAATAAGGTAAAAATAGATGTGCTCGATGGGCTGAATTGCATGCCGTTTTTCTAACAGTGATGGAAACATTGAAAAATGGCAGAACCCTCTATATTTGGGTTTTTACTGTCTCATGGGCGTGACCAATAGCCTGGTCATACACTCACACAAGAGTGCAAAACTTGGTCTATTACAGGGATGCCCATAATGGAGCATGGCCCAATGGGAATTTGAGGGGTGTATTATAGTAAGTCAGTACCCATCAGAAGAAATCCTTTCCCGGTTTAGATAGTGACTAGAATCAACAAACAGAATTCTCTGTGTGCTCCCTGAAAGTGGCCACCTGGGTCCACAAAATGAGGGGATATTATAGAAGGGCAGAGATGGGCTGAATCTAGACGTGCTCCTTTTGCATCCTCTCAGGCACAACATGCCAGGAAGTGTTAGCAGCAGCAAATTGATTCTTGCCTCCTCAGAGGAAAGAATTCAGCTGAGGGGTATAAGGCAGAGTGAGAAGTGGAGGCAAGTTTTAGAGCAGGAGTAAGAGTTTATTAAAAAGTTTTAGAGAAGAAGCAGAAAGAAATAATGAGCAGAGTAAACAGACATCCCACAGAGTGAGAGAAAATCCTTGCAAACTATGCATCTGACAAAGGACTAATATCCAGAATCTACAAAGGAACTCAAACCAATCAGCAAGAAAAAAAAAAACAAATAATTCCATTAAAAAGTAGTCTAAGGACATGAATAGATAATTCTCCAAATAAGATATACAAATGGCCAACAAACATATGAAAAAATGCTCAACATCACTAATGATCAGGGAAATGCAGATCAAAACCACAATGGGATACTGCCTTACTCCTGCAAGAATGGCCATAATCAAAAAAATCAAAAAATAACAGATGTTGGCATGGATGTGGTGAAAAGGGGATACGTTTACACTGTTGGTGGGAATGTAAACTGCTATAATCACTATGGAGAACACTATGGAGATTCCTTAAAGAACTAAAGGTATTTGATCCAGCAATTCCACCACTAGGTATCTACCCAAAGGGAAAAAGAGGTCATTATATGAAAAAGACACATGCACAAGCATGTTTGAAGCAGCACAGTTCTCAAACACAAAAATATGGAACCATCCCAAATGCCCATCAATCAACAAATAAAGAAAATATGGTATATCACATTCTTGTAATGTCAGCTACTCAGGAAGCTGAGGCATGGGAATAGCTTGAACCCTGGAGGTGGAGGCTGCAGTGAGCCAAAATCACGCCACTGCACTCCTGCCTGGGCGACAGAGTGAGACCCTGTCAAAAAAAATAAAAGAAAAGAAAGAATAAAATGTGGTATATATGTATATATATATGCCATGGAATACTACTCAGCCATAAAAATGAACAAAATAATGGCATTTGCAGCAACTTGGATGGAGCTGGAGACCATTATTCCAAGTGAAATAACTCAGGAATGGAAAACCAAACATTGTATTTCTCATTATAAGTGGGAGGTAAGCTATGAGGATGCAAAGGCATAAGAATGACACAGTAGACTTTAGGAACTTGGCAGGGGGCAAGGGAAGGATGGGAGGGGGTGAGAAATAAAAAACTACACATTGAGTGCAGGGTACACTGCTTAGGTAATGGGTGCACCAAAATCTCAGCAATCACACCTAAAAAACTTATCCATGTAACCAAACACCACCTGTTCACCAAAAACTATTGAACTTAATTTTTTTTTAAACAGTTTGACAGCAAGATCGAAAGAAAGTAAAGTGTCCAGGCGCGGTGGCTCACACCTGTAATCCCAGCACTTTGGAAGGCTGAGGCAGGCGGATCACCTGGGGTCAGGAGTTCAAAACCAGCCTGGCCAACATGGCAAAACCCCATCTCTACTAAAAATACAAAAATTAGCTGGGTGCAGTGGTGGGCACCTGCAATCCCAGCTACTCGGGAGGCTGAGGCAGGAGAATCGTTTGGACCTGGAAGGCGGAGGTTGCAGTAAGCCTAGATCATGCCGTTGCACTCCAGCCTGGGTGACAGTATGAGACTCTGTAAAAAAGAAAAGAAAGTAAAGTACACTTGGAAAAGGGCCAAGTGGGCAACATGAGAGATCAAAGTGCCCTGTTCGGCTCTTGATGTGGGGTTTTAGGCATTGGCGTGGTTCTGGGGTTTCCACTTCCCCTCCCTTGATTTTTTCCTTGGGGTGGTTGTCCACATGCACAGAGGCCTGCCAGCACTTGGGACAGACCTACATGTGCAATGTGTTTACTTAAGTTGTGCACATGCTCATTTCAGGCACTTTTCCCTTACTGGTTGACTGTTCCTAGAGGAAGGTCATTTACCAGTTAAACTCCATTATTTTACCTCTTAGTGAGCACACTTGGGCCTGCTTGCCCAACTCCTGAGAGCTTATCAAGAAGCTGCTGATCACCAGCTTCAGGTGTTTTCTATTGGGAGATTGCCTTTCCCTGGCACTGGCTGTGACCAATTCTTATTTTAGAGAGACAGTTTAACAACTGCCTGACCATCCCCTGATGGTCGCTTGGCATTTCTTGTGTGTGTGTGGGTGGGGAGGGCTCTTCTGCTCTGCTCATGTCTGACTACCTACTGTGACAGAAGAACTGTTCTGTTTCTCATCAAGGGAGACAGGGACTGCTGATGGCTATGGGGAAAATTCTCTGGTGGGAAGACCCAGAACATAGCTGGCAAGTAAAACTGATGCTGGTAGCCCTGGGGAGCTACAAATGTGTCTTGACAGGAATAGACACTGATTCCAGAGTGGGCTTTCCTTATCCAATGGAAATGAAAATGCTCCGAGTGCCACGAAAACAAAACAAAAAAACAGAAGATGTCACCTGGATGTGGATGGTCAACCACTATTTCTTCAGACCAAGGAACACACTGTACATCCCATAATGTCCCACAATAGGCAGAGAGAGACCTTCCTTAGAATAATAGTTTGATAGAGAAGTAGATTGGACAACTGAAACATTGGTTTTCTAAAACAGGGGGAAGATAAAAGCATGAAGGGCAAGCTTACATGCCTTCAGGAATGTGTGCTCACATTCAACATGACTGGGACTAGACTGTCTCTGCTAGATTTTTTCTGGTTGACTGGAGAAGAAGGGGTGGAGAAGATGCTGGTATGACTATGCAATTCTTGCTGAGAGAGAATCACACTAGTATAATTACTATAATTTTTTCTTTCTTCCCCAGATCACCTCAAAAAAAATTTAGGCTGGGCATGGATGGTTCACGCCTGTAATCTCAGCACTTTGGAGAGCTGAGGCAGGAGGAGCACTTGAGCACCAGAGTTTAAGACCAGCCTGGGTAATATAGTGAGACCTCATCTCTATAAAATAATAATATTAATAATAATAACTTTTTTTTTTTGAGACAGAGTCTGGCTCTGTCCCCCAGGCTGGAGTGCAGTGGCACCATCTCAGCTCACTGCAAGCTCCGCCTCCCGGGTTCACGCCATTCTCCTGCCTCAGCCTCCCAAGTAGCTGGGACTACAGGCGCCCGCCACCACGCCCTGCTAATTTTTTTGTATTTTTAGTAGAGACAGGGTTTCACTATGTTGGCCAGGATGGTCTCGAACCCCTGACCTCGTGATCCGCCCACCTCAGCCTCCCAAAGTGCTAGGATTACAGGCTATTATTTATTTTTGCTCCTCTACCTGATACACTAGTCCGAAGACTAGGGCTACAATATACATGCTGAAACAGCAGAGATGATTTCTAAACAAAAAAACTGTAACTATGATTTTAAATCTTATGTCAAATTCCTTAAGGCCATGATGGGAGTGGGTTGTGCCTTCACCCCATGTAGCAAAATTGGGGCTAACAGTGAATGAATCCGTATTGCCTGGTGGTAAAAATAGCTCACTAGTTCTGCAGTTATGTAAACTGACCCCATCAGAATGGGGATAGACTGAGGAGGAACTACTTGCTAGACTTGTATTGCTACCTGCAATCTAGACCAGCACAGTGGCATTTCTAATGTTTTTCCCAAAGGTGAAAAGGTTTGGGTCTTAATGGACAGAAGGGGAAACAGTAGCTGAGAGTAGGAAAATGAATATATAGGTTATTAATTGAAAAAAATTCAATGTTATGTTTTGTGAAAGGAAAATAAATCAGGACCTTAAAATCACTAAGCCAAAGGGAAAAGTCAATCCAGACACTGTATCAGGCAAACCTGCCTTCCATTTTATTCCTAAATAAGACAGCTACAAAGATAAAAACAAAACAAAACAAAACAAAAAAACCAAAAAAACATAGCTCCCTAACAATTTGCCCACTAGAAAACTCTTTGTGGGTCTCAAGATCTTTACCCTAAAACAGTTCTGTTGAATTTCACCCTAACGATGTAACTTGATAGCTTATCCTTACAGGTACAGGACAAAGAACATAATTCAAAGTCATCCCTCTGCTCACCTGAGGCAAGTGCATATCTGATTGATTCTTCTGCCCTATGCTTATTGTATCTTATATAAAAATTCAGATTCACTGAGCTAGATGAATGCATAAGCAACTATTCTACTCGCCTCTCATATGTGAACAGCTAATCAAAGACTCAAAAGAATGCAACCATTTGCCTCTCATCTACTCACATCTCTTTTTTTTTTTTTAATTTTTTCACTTTAAGTTCCAGGATACATGTGCAGAATGTGCAGGTTTGTTACATAGGTATACATGTGCCATGGTGGTCTGCTGTACCTATCAACCCATTATCTAGGTTTTAAGCCTCGCATGCATTGGGTATTTGTTCTAATGCTCTCCATCCCCCTGCCCCCCACCCTCGGTGTTGTTCCCCTCCCTGTGTCCATTTGTTCTCACTGTTCAACTTCCACTTATGTCTACTCATATCTTTCAAAAATTTCTTTCTCTTTCCCCAATAGCCACGCTTTCCCCTTTAAATACTGAAGCCCTCAAAATCATCTTTGGAGAAAGGCACAGACTTGTCTCCTGGGTATGTGTCCTTAATCTTGGCAAAATAAACTTCTAAATTGATTGAGACCTGTCTCAGGTACTTTTTGGTTTACAGTTAACAACTCAAAAAGTCTCTGAGCAAGAGATGATATTGTCTCTTAGGTCAGTCATCCCAGATGCCTGAAACGGTGAGGTTGAATATTTACCGAGGCCACTCCTGCTTTTGGGACCCGACAAGACTGACAGGAAACCTGCAAACCTGGTTGATCTCATCCTGGGAGATACTCATACAATCTGATGAACTGGACTAATTATTAATGATTTTGTGTATATATATTTTTGATGTAAAGGATCCATGGTTGAAAACTAGGGGCTGGCCTGTGGTGTTATGATATATAATGGTTTTCGTCCATGGTTCCTGGTTCATAACTCCCAGAGCCCTTGTCACAATGTTGGGTGTGTTAGGCCTCAGGCGCAGGCCTCAGGAAATAGAATCTTTCTTCTGCCCTCCTTTCACCTGCTCCAAGGCAGGACTCTAATGTTCCCCCATATTTCTGATTGTGGGTGTTAAGACCCTCCCAGGAGAGAGTCCCACCCTGTACCCTAGGCGGAGGAATGCTGACATCATGGAGCTTCCATAAAAACCCAAGAGGGTAGGGTCAGCGAGCTACCAAGTAGCTGAACGTGCGGAGATCCCTGAAGGGTGGCACATCCAGGGAGGACATGAAAGCTCCCTGCCCCTTCCCCCATACCTCGCCCTACAAGTCGCACCTTCATCTGTATCCTTCGCAATATCCTTTATAATAAACCAGCACACGTGAAAAAGAAAAAAGGAAAGAGGCCGGGCGTGGTGGCTCATGCCTGTAATCCTAGCACTTTGGGAGACCAAGGCGGGTGGATCACAAGGTCAGGAGTTTGAGACCAGCCTGGCTAACATAGTGAAACCCCGTCTCTACTAAAAATACAAAAATTAGCTGGGTATGGTGGCGGGTGCCTGTAATCGCAGCTACTCAGGAGGCTGAGGCAGGAGAATCACTTGAACCCGGGAGGCGAAGGTTGCAGTGAGCCGGGATCGCACCATTGCACTCCAGCCCAGGAGACAGTGCGAGACTCCAACTCAAAAAAAAAAAAGAAAGAAAGAAAAGAAGAAAGGGAGAAAGAGAGAAAAAGAAAGAAAGAGAAAGAAAGAAAGAGAAAGAGACAGAAAGAACGAACGAGAGAGAGAGAAAGAAAGAAAGAGAAAGAAAGAGCGGGCTAGGTTTGTATAAAGATGTTTTTAAAATTATCACATTATTTGCTAATATAAACAGTGTACATAATATATTTATGAAAATAAACTACAAGGAAATCTGCTTTTGTGTTGTTAGGATGACTCTCTAGCTATTGAATCCCTGAAACCTTAAGAAGCAAATTACTGGAGGCCAGTCAAGTCCTCTGTGTGAGTGTCCAGGACTGGCTGAAGGAGCTTTCACCCTGAGAAGTCATTCAGCTGACTGCATGGAGAGGGTGGTGGAAACAACCCAGGCTTGTCATCAAACCGACCTGGGCTTTCACCCCAGCACACCCTGCACTATCTGTGAGAAACCAAGAAAGTGACACAATTTCTCAGAGCTTGTTTCCTCAGACGTTACCAATAAAACGGGAGAAAAAAAAAAAACTCCTTGGGATTATTAGAAAATCAATGACATATTATGTGCAGTAGAACCCAGCAAAGCACTGGACCAGAGTGAACAATAAATAATAAACAGAGTTGCCTGTCCTTGCCTTTCTTTTAACCAGCCTTCCAACCTCACAGACATGACTATGCCAGCTCATATTGAATCACATGCTCCACATCAGATACTCTGTGTCTGTATATGCAGGACTATGAAAAAGGTATGCTTTGTGCATATGTTTGATGCCCTTAATTGCAGCTTCTTCCAGACAGCTTCTCATCTTCCCCCGCCTTCTAATCTGGCCGTACTTTAGAGGGTTCAAATTGGCTCTGACCCTAAAATAACTTACTTTTGCTTCTGATAGTCCATAACAAGAAGCATTTTTATGGAATATAATGGAGAGCTGGCAGCAGGTTGAGAATCTAACACAAGACTTAAAATGCTGCAGTTATCCATCAGTCACACTACAGAGCAGGTCACGCATAATAAACAGCTGCTTTATTAGCTTGATGGATTATGCAGCAAATACAAAATGACAGAAAGCAGCTACAGACCAGAAGCTGATGGGTCGCAGGAAAATGTGCTGGTGTGGGCCAATTCATGGATGCCATTGACAATCATGCCAGAGATCAATTCTGACCAGCACACATTTCTATACTGGGAAGCCCCTGGGACATTCCAAGTGCAAGAGCCATCCATCCCTGCAGGGAAGACAACCAGTATCCAGACCAAACTCTTCTGTCAGTTGGCTACAAAATCTACTTTTCTCAATACTGAGATGCTACTAAATAAACATGTAACATGAATAAAGATAAACTATTAAAAGCTTATTTTCATGTTAAATTAGCAAGGATATTTGGGGATTTGTTTCATGGCTTTCATCCAGGTATATTCCTCCCTCATCTTTTTTTGAAATAGACTAAAGTTCTGTTTCTGACTTTATCCTGGGAGCATTTGTTTGTGACATGCAGAAAATGGGAACTGAATAGCCAGCAAGCCAAAAAGGGCAGACGATGCAAAGTCTATAAGGCAAAATCAAATGTGGGGAACAATCAGACGGCTCAAACTCCTCTCCTTCTGAGCACAACTGCATTTCCTGAAAGATCAAAAGCGCATCACCTATGCTGGCTTGAGAGTTGTAATCCTGACAAGCCAGCTAAAAAATACACAAGTTTTTAAGTATATGCAAATGTACACTTGTTCCTCTACTAACCTTATTTTGCCTTCTTTTTTAAGAATACTTTTTCTTTTTTTTTCAGACAGGGTCTTGCTCTGCCACCCAGGCTGGAATGCAGCGGTGGGATCTCTGCTCACTGCAACCTCCACCTCTAGGGTTCAAGCAATTCTCCTGCCTCAGCCTCCTGAGTAGCTGGGATTACAGGCTGTTGCCACCACACCCAGCTAATATTTTTGTATTTTTAGTAGAGATGGGGTTTCACTATGTTGGCCAGACTGGTCTCAAACTCCTGACCTCAAGTGATCCACCAACCTCGACCTCCCAAATTGCTGGGATTACAGGTGTGAGCCACCACGCCCAGCCTAGAATATAATCTTTTAATGTGATTCCATTTTATCCTATGCCATTGTGACTTTCTGATCCATAAGGATGTCACAGAAAAACATACTATTGAAAACATGAAATTATACGAGTATATGCTTAAGACTATGTCCAGCCAAATTACAGTTGATCATTTCATGGAAAAAAAAAAAAAAAAAAGAAAGCTTTTGCTCGTTGATCTATGCTTTTTCCATCTTAAAATTCCTTACATTGGTATTTCAAGTCAATTTTTGTTTGCCTGCATAATCCGAGTAATTGCCACAATTTTCCGTTTTACTTTGCAAATATTCATACATCAGGCATAACATTTTGCAATGATCTACCACAACCAGTTAAGTCTGTCTCTATAAACAGTAACTTTATTTTCTGAACCAAAAACAGACCACCTGGGCTGCCAGGAGGGCAGAGTGCTTTACACCCAGCCCGTATCCCTGATTCACTCCCTTCTCCATCAAATAAGTATTCAAAACTGCCACTAGTATTATCTTTCTAAACTAGAAATCAAATCAAGTCACTCCCATGCTTCAAACCTCTTGATGTCTTCTCTTTTTCTGTAAGATAAAATCTAAACTTCGTTGGACAAGCAAACCTCCAAATAGCCAGGCTCAAGCCATCTCTTTCTGAAAAGAGAATCCACTTCATAAGCCCTTCCATCCAGCCATTCTCAACTTCTTGCCCCGGCTTAACACAGCCTTTTCCAGATTTCATATCTTTGTACCTGCTATTCTTTCTGTGGAAGTATTCTTACTCACTCCCAGCCCCCCTCACCCCCATCCATACACACACTCACTTCTACTTATTCTTCAGGACAGATTCCAATGTCTGCTCAGGGTATCTTTCCAAGACTTTCCCAGGCAGTTAGTTGTTTCTTAACAAGTTATTTGTGCCTATATCAAAGCACTCACAACATTTTATATCAATTTATCTATTTATGCATTTATGTCTCCTTCTAAGCTATAGCTCTCTACAGTTTTAAATAGACTATTTTGATGGATAACTCCAAATTATAACTGTCTGCTGGAAGCTGGAGACTATTTTTGCCTCAGGCTCATGAGGTGAGTTCGATCAGGATCAAGGCTACCACTTGGGGGAGATGTTGTAAAGAGAGTACCAGCACTGGGTCAGGGGAGGGACAAAACAGTGATCTTTAATAATTTTTTGATAACTTTAATTTTTTAATGACTCTTCCAAACCTAAGATGATGAGCGTATGACAACAGAAATAGCCTCACAACAATCTTTTTGGTTCATCAGTAACCAGCAGCCATAAAGCCAGGGCTGCTTTATGTAGAGAAAGGCAGCATACTTCTAGCTAATTTATTAGGTTGAGACTCCACATTAGACACAGTCTGGGGTTAATAGCTGTGATTTTTCTATCTCTAAAAAGCTAATTACAAAGACCTATCACTCCCATTTTTGTTGGTAACTAAAGCAGTTCAAGAGGTATGCCTACTGGGGAAGTGGGAGAAGTTAGAGAGGGTTAATTGGGATAGTTGCTAATTCCAAAGAAGAAGAGGAAACAATAACAAAAATGCTTTTTTTTTTTTTTCATTACAAAGAAGTTCTCTTTGAACTACAAATATAAGCTCTACATAAAATGCATTGGCCCAAATATTTAGATTCCTGCTGACAGTCAGAGTCAATGGTGGACTGATGTCATGCCAACGGACATGCAGTGTGAGCCTTTAACTTAAGAGTGCTAGGGCTAATTAGACAGGAAAATTACACCATGCCACATCCAGTTCTGGAATGTGTATTTCCACCACAGAATAGATAACAACAATGTGTAGCAGCACATCTCACATCTTCAGACTTGATCTAAGACAAAGAACAAAATACTTTAGGAATAATTCCTGAAGAACAGAATGGGATTCAGCCTTGTTTGCCTCTTCACAAACGCTTAAAAACAAAAAGGGCAAGCAAATCTTTTTTATATATTAATTTTCTTCCACTTTATTCACAAGTTATTTTTTCCCCTTCCTCCTATGGGGTGGGGGATGGTTAGTAAAACAATATGAATAAAAGTAAGCCTTTCTCTGTTGAGTTTCTGGTATAGGTGCAGAACAGCGCCAACCTCTGTTCCTGGTACCTAGACACTGTGCCTAGTGTGGAAACTCCACACATGCACTCTCCAATGTCTGGGAAATATGCCTCCCAGCTGACATAGACCAGTCTCTGCCTTGTCCATAGTCTGAAGCCAGTTTTGTCCTGAGTACCTCTCCTCACACAGTGGGAATTCTGATTTTATTTGGTTCTAAACCCCAGTTTGCTGCTAGCTGGAAAGACAAGAACTAGAATCCTGTGCCTCCTCTCCCTCTTTAGGAGCCTCTAAACACTGCAGAGTTGCTAACACAGTTTTCCTAGAAGCAATTATCTAAACCAAACCTATGCCACCAAAAAAGCAGAGCAAAGGCTGGGTGCAGTGGCTCTCATCTGTAATCCCAGCAGTTTGGAAGCCAAAGGTGGGAGGATTTCTTGAGCCCAGGAGTTCAACACCAACCTGGACAACATAGCAAGACCCTGTCTCTAGAAAAAAAATACAAAAATTAGCCAGGTGTGGTGGTTCGTGCTTGGCACCAGCTGCTTGGTGAGGCTGAGGTGGGAGGATTGCTTGAGCCCGGGAGTTCAAGGCTGCAGTGAGCTATGATCATGCTACTGCACTGAACCTGGGCAGCAGAGCAAGCCCCTGTCTCAGAAAAAAAAACCAAATTCTTAAAACCCCAATAATAAAAAGATAAATAACCCATTTTCTAAAAAAAAAAAAAAAAAGCAAAGCAAAGAGATAATCAGAAAATAAGTATCTAGAAGAAGGGAAGTATCCAAGAGCAGTGTTCACAGCATCTGATGAGAATTTCTTGTCATCTCCAGTCAAAATTTTAAAAATAACAGCTCCATCACAAAATTATTGTCTTTCCCTATCAGTACATTTGGAAAAACTAACAGACCTTGGTCCCCAGATGTTCATTCAACTGTGGAAGTCAATTCATCAGAATCTCTACAATTTATGTTTTCTAACTATCTCTTTCTAGAATCATCGAAAGTCATTTAGTGCTGATATATGAACCAAATGAAAGTTGTTCTGAGACAACTATTACTCAGGCCAAATGACTTTAATGTCAACTATGTTAATAATAATAGCTTTTCAAGAAATCCTTTATGGAACAAATGACCTTGTGTTTTTGCTCATTGTTCCAGTGAAACAACTGAAACACAAGTAAAATATACAGAGAAAGCGCTACAGATCATAGCACCATCTGCATCTCATGCCCATCCTGTTTCACTTCCTTCTCAAAATTATGGTTCTGCTTGACTTTTCCTAGTGATAAAAGTTAAAATAAAACCTGAAAATCAAATATGTAAACCCACGATTATTTATAGCTGCCCAATTTCTTATGACACAGATTTGATCCAGTTCTGCATGACTAAGAAAATTAAGCATGAAACACCTCTTTCAACAGACTTCTCAAGCACTGAGATGCTTTGCGGCAATTCAACACGTGTGTGCCTTCTCTTGGTAGGAAACAAGAAATACAAAGATAGATGGCATCACCTGAAAAGAAAAAAGTGAGGGCCTAGGTCTATGGAGGCAGTTTAATCACTTGCAAGCAGTTTATCATTCAACATAATAACACAGGCCCTAAAATGCCTGCTCTGACACTCTCATTTGTCCTGTGATAGACTGCTCACTGCATGGGAATTTAATATCCCCAATGCAATCAAACTTTGTGGTGCACAGAATTTGCCCATCATCTATAAGCTAGAAGTCACAGTACAACTCACTTCACTCACCAGGGCAGGATGCTGCAAGGGGCCACAGTCTGTCACCCACAGGTTGGTTCTCAACCCAGCTCCCACATAAGACTCATTTGTGAATGCCCAGACCCCACCTCAGAATGTATGAGGCCAGGGCATGGATGTTTTTTTTCTCAAAGCAGGTGATTCTATCATAGAGCTTTGTTGAGAATCACAAAGATTCAACATTTGACCTTTCAGCATGATTGCTGGTGGTGTTTTGAAATTTGGTTCAAGGGCAGAGAATACACTACCTTCCAGAAAACTAAGGCAGCCTCATTTGTGAGGCTACATAATAGTTTTCCTTGTAGGTGGGCAGCCCTCAGGGAGTTCTCTGATGGGGTATAAATCTCGTTTTCCATAGAAACAAGCAGATCTCCTGGCTGTTCTGCTCCTGATTAGCCTGGCACAAAAAATCTCATGTCCCAGGCAAAGTAGATGTTATTATCATTAGTTTATAAAGAAATGGAAAATCTGAAAGGTAAAATGGTTTGCCTAGTTTCATACTGCTGGCTGAAAAGTGGCTGGCTCAAAGCAAAGATTACAATTTTCTATCCCTAAGTGTTTTCCTGATCTTAAAATGTATTGTCTACTGTGTTATCTTCCCACATGAATTAAATTGCAGGTTTAGGAAAATAGGATGTACCCTTTAAAAATAAAAAAAAATGCCACTGCACTCCAGCCTGGGTGAGAGAGCGAGACTCCGTCTCAAAAAAATAAATAAATAAATAAATAAATATATATATATATATTTTTTATTTTAGAGTTTATTTTGGAGCAACGATTTTCAAAGTGTAATCCCTGAACCAGCAATATGAGGATCACTTGGGAATTTATTAGAAATGCAAATTCTCATTTGGACCTAGAGAATCAGAAGGTTTGGGGATGGGGCCAGCTCACCAGGTGATTTAGATGCCTCCTAAAGTTGGAAAACAACTGTTTTTAACAAAAGCTAAACTGTTAAACTGCAAGCATTTTCCCCAAAACGTTGTTGAAGTAGAACTCATAAAAACACTTTTTAAAGTAACCCCAAGGGTAAAGCCAGAGAAAAGTAGTTTTGGCTACTTGATCGCCAGAGGTTGGGTCCTCTTGGCTACAAGATAATCATGAGACAATCCTGGGAAATCAGCCCTAAGTCATGTTTTTCTCTTCCTTGAGGAGAGAAGGCATTCAAGTAAAAGTTAAGACAGGCAGAAACAGTTTAAAAAAAATATGTTAAACAAAGAAAGATAATTCTCTGACAAGGAAGGTAACAGGGCTTAATTAGTCCCTTAAACTGGCAGGACATAGAGGAAAAGGCCCTGTGGAGAGAGGTAGACAGGTTTAACGAATCGATTTTCCTTTCCACTCAGGTACATGGCCAAATTCTCCAGCCTCCCTGGCAATAAAGTGTAGCCACATGACTGTGTTCTAACTGATGGAATATGAGTAGAAGAGATGGAGGCTACTTCTAGCCCAGCACCCCAAAAATATTTCATAATGCTCTCTTTCCACTCTCTGGCTGGCTGGAAGCAGAGAATTCAGCATAGGCCTCCACAGCTCCAAAAGACAGTGCAGCCACCAGATAGAGTTCATAAATCACCCCAGGGAGAACCACCCACCAAACACTTGCACAGAAATGCTGCATGAATGAGACTTAAGTTCCACTGGGCTAAGCCGGTGACATTTGTGCATTATTATAGACAGTGTATACCATGTGGAATTTAAGTCTTTGCTAGAGTAATTAAAATAAATGCATATTTAGCCAAAGCAGCAACATTTTATTTCATTCTGAAACCTATAACTCAAAATGGCTACAGAGCAGCAGCAATGAAATTCTCTAAGGATCAAAGTCAAAAAGTGCTCCATAAAGATCAGCCTTGCACACGTGTGCCTTGTTTTTTCTGTTAAGTCTTCCGCAATGATGTAGGATTCCACTCATATTCTTGACCAGCTTGTCGTTTCAGAAATTTACCATCATATCCACATACTATAGAGGAAAGGTGATCTAGTCAGGGTTTTAATTCTAACCCTAATAACTGACCACAAATAACATGATGGATATGTTTGTGGAAATCATCACTTTTCTCCCAACTCCCACGTTTTGTGATGACTTCTCCCATTTTCCCGTGATGGCCTATGTCTTCCTCTAAGATTTCATATCTTGTGTTCAATATTTATTCATTAATTCCAAAATTATTTGTTAAAATCCAACTATTAGTCCAACTTTGTTAGTTACTCTGGGTACAATAGTGAACATAAGTTACATGTTGGCAAAACAGATATATGATTTTTTTCCATCTCTCCACAGCTTTTGACATGGGTGAAACTTCGCTTGGTTTTCATCACACAACCATCTCCTGGTTTACTTCTAGTCTCTGCAGTTTCTTCTTTCTCTAATTTACACAATCATTCTTTGTTATTCAATAATTACATTGCATTAAATGATGAAACTTTCTCAAATTTCTGTCTTAACCTGTCTCTCCTTTCAATTTCTATATTTAGGCAATTATATCCATACCAATGGTTTCAATTTTCATCTATTTATACAAGAGTCACACTTGTTAATATTTCACTGGCAGAGACCTTTCCTGGGACTTCTAGATTCATATAACCACTTATACCAATTTTCTACTAAATGTCCCTGCTTGGCTATCTCAAAGGCACTTAGGCACAGCATAACGAAAAACTGAACTCATTGCATCCAGCCCCACACTACAGCTCCACACCTGGTTTTCTTCTAGTGTGACCATTATCAGTGAACAACATGAGCTTCCACTCTGGTAAGCAAGCCAGAAATCTAGGAGTCATCCCTGACTCCCATCTCTTTCTCACTCCTGATACTGACTCTAAAACCATACCTTGTCAATTTGACTTCCAAAATATCTTCCAAATCTGTTCACTGCATTATATCTCCTTTGTTGTATCTTAATCCAAGCTGACCACATCTCTTGATTGAATTGTGGTAATAATTTTTCCATTTAAACCATGACTTGTCCATTCTCTACAATGCAAAATGATCTTTTACCAAGTGCAAATCTGCTCATTTTATTACTGATTAAAACTCACCTAGGGGCTTCCAGTCAATCTCAAGCTAAAGATCCCAATGCTTGACATTGTCTATAGGTTGCTGCCTTTGTCTGGATCCCACCTGCCTACCCAGCCTCATCTGAAGACCATCCTTTCACTTTCCCTCTGTTATACCACCACACTGGCTTTTTTACTTGAATAAGCATGTTCCCTTCAGCAATGTGGCCTTGAGACACAAACAATCTCCTTGGACTCAAACAATCTCCCTACCCATCTTTTTTTAGCTCTTTTTTTTTACTTCTTCTTTTAGAGTTTATCTCACCGTGTTGCCCTTTATCAGGAATCCTAGTGTGACCTTCATTTTGTGGTCAATTATCTCTTTCTTAAGTCTCTCATCTCCATATTTATCATAGTTGTAAATTTTCATTCATTTGTAAGACTCTTTGATTAACGTCCATTTCTGTCACTAAACTACAAGCAGCCTATGAGAGCAGGAACCACGTCTGCTTTTATTCCACCTTTGTATCCTGAGTCTCACTCATTTAACAAATATTGTGAGGATATACTAATAACAAGACAGAGAAGTTTCCATCTGTTGTGGTACTTACACTGTAGTGATAGATAATGACAAATGCAAAGGACATGAGATGGAAGCCAACAGCTGGCACAATGCCAGGCTCATTATTAACATTCAGTAAGTATTTACTGACTGTTGTTACAGCCAGTTGGCAGATAAGCAGAGCTCACTGAAGAGCCACTAACCAAGGCTTCTCCTCTTCAGGCTATGAGAGATGGAGAGGGTGGGGAGAAACAAGTGACGTGAACGGTTTCGGTTGTAGTTGCTATTGACTGACAGATCTTCAGTGCTGTTTTCAAAGGAAGTAATGTGTGATGCATTGATTTTTGGAATTTCTATTGTGAGACAGGGATGACTGGTCTTATGACAAGAGTGATTCAGTAACTTGCAGACAACGAGACCCTGGTCAGGCTGAAGGAAAAGCTGCACCTGCTGTAACTATTACTGTTTTGCTCAAATTATAGCTGACTCTGAGACATTGCTTTGAACTAGGCACAGTAAAATTAAAACTGTTTTCTTGATTTAAGGTTGTCTTTTCAAAGTTAAGCTAAGTGTGTAAACAAATTCATAGTATCTTGAGGATACTTTGAACATAAAATATAATGTTCAAGTCTAGAATCATCTTATATCTTCTTCTTCCCAGCCCTTGGGTACTCTTGCAAATTGAAGTTGTCCTCAGTTATTTTTCTCCTCCTCTAACTCTAGAGTAACAATAAAATTTTATGCATCAAATGATAGATAAGAAATCCTCTTCCCCAGGCAGAAAATGGGATCAAAGCAAAGTATGTTACTCAAACCTTCAGCCTTTTTAAAAAGCAAATGTTTCTTCACAGGATGAACTAAAATATTTAAGGTTTGGAGAAAATAAGGTCTGAAAAATCCTTTAAAGTTGTTGTTCAATCGCATAAATAAATTATTCTACTGAATAAAAGTTTTAAAACCATTAGTTCTCAGGTTTTTAAAAATGATTCTGTGTGTGTGTGTGTGTGTGTGTGTGTGTGTGTGTGTGGAAATTTTCTAAAGACTTTTTAAATAAAAGGGCCTGTGCATCTTTCATTTTGGAAGGTGACTCTTGATGACAGGACTTGAAGATGCTTCAGTTACTCCTGATCATTCTCATTAGTGAATTAATAATCACCCTTAAGTTAACCGAATTAACTTACTCAATGGCAGTGCCTTTGAGAAAGTTATTCTCCCTGAACCTCAACAACCTATCCTTAAGATGTTGATAATAATACTTCCCTTACATTTAGATAATGCTCAACAGCATCTAATATATCACCTACAGATAAAGGGTAACCAGAAAAGATAATTAATGTTATGATGCTGTCTTTATAAGAATAAGACTTTATAACTGAAGGAAGGCAGTAGGGAACGTGTTTAGAACAAATACACATCCCACAGTGTCCTGACATCTCCAGTCAGTTTATTCCTTGGGAGTGGGACTTAAGAAGTTTTTCCCCACACACCGGGATGTGTTGGAGGTGTGGGGAGAGGGAGAGCATCAGGATAAATAGCTAATGCATGTGGGGCTTAATACCTAGGTGATGGGTTAATAGATGCAGCAAACCACCATGGCACACGTTTACCTATGTAACAAATCTGCATGTCCTGCACATGCATCCTGGAACTTAAAATTAAATTAAATTTTAAAAGAAGTTGTTCCCCTTTCTAGCTGATCATCAGAATCACCTGGAGAGTATTTTTAAAAGTAAACATTTCGAGGGAATCTGATAGCCAGATTTGGAAGCACTGAGCTTGAGAATATACTATAATGACTAATATTCTGGAGCATTTTTCACATATTACTTCTTATAAAGCTCATAAGAACTCATGACTTTTTAAGTGCCAAAGCACTTGTAAATATAAAGTATAATTATTTAAAATGAGAAATGGTGTTTTATTATGGGGAGGGGTTGTGTGTCTTGAGTGTTTTTATTATATAGTAAAACCAAATAAAAAAATATGGGCATCTGAAAAAAGATGTATAAGTGTCCACGGTATGTGTAGTGTGTGTATAGTACGTGTTTATAACAATATTAGAGCTATGTCAGCCCAATAAGACTTTGATGGCACTTCTTTTTTTGTTGTTGTTGTTGTTTGTTTTTAGGGTTTCAAAATGGTTGATCGAATTCAGGTTGAATGTTAAAGAAAATGTTTTCGTTTTAGGCTGGGTGCAGGGGTTCACACCTATAATCTCAGCACTTTGGGAGGCCAAGGTAAAAGGATCCCTTCAGCCCAGGAGTTTGAGATGAGCAACATGGTGAGACCTGATCTCTACAAAAAATTTAAAATTATTTGGGCATGGTCTTGCACACTTGTGGTCCCAGCTACTTGGGAGGCTGAGGCAAGAGGATTACTTGAGCTCAGGAGGTCACGGCTGGAGTGAACTGAGATCATACTACTACTGCATTCCAGCCTGGGCAACAGAGCAAGACTCTGTTCAAAGAAAAAAATAGTTTTCAATCTGAATTCTGGAAGAAAATTCCATCTGCTAAGCTAAAGGAAAACATCTATCTATTGAATCATTTAGGAAAACTACCATCATTCTTTAATTTTATATGTAGCATTTTGAACTATTCTAAAGGTGCTTATAATCAGAAATTGTTAAGGAATTCTTACCTTTCCTCTATAAAATATTTTTAGTTGTTGGTTGGTTTTACTTTAATAGTTTCCATACTCCTAAATCACCACCTAAATCAGATTTCATTGTAGATGAGAGCACTTAGAAAAGAAAAGAACAGAATTTAAAAATCTATGGTTTTTAGTGCATATGCTAAAAAACAAAATGTTTTATATGGTTACAGAATGAACTTTCATTTTTGAGTCTAGATTATGGGTTATAAAATAATTGCAATGGTTGTGTAAAATGTGCATATAAATGCACTGCCAGCTTTAAGAAAGATGTACATTATACCTCATCTAGAGAGTAGACAGTGACCATTTAAGGTCCAAGAGTAAAATACTTTTCTATTATATTCTTAACTCTGGATCCTAAAAATTAGAAAACAGAAATATCAAGAACATAAAAAGGACACATTCTCTGAGACTATAAGTAATTCACACAAAATAAATAAGATCATTTGGCACCTAGAAAACATTCTAGAAGCAATTAAGAGACAGTCCATTGAAAAGGTACTCACTGTGAAATTGGATGCTGACATTGTAAAGATGTTCAGAAGGTATTGCAGTGAGGTAGAAAACTGAAATAAGAGTTGAATTTTGGGCCAATGCAGGCACTACAAAAAGGAAAGTTAGAGGACAATATTTTATCAGTTTCTTAAGCCATGTCCAGTGAATAACATAGTCTAATTTTCTTTTTTAAAAATCCAAATTATGTAATCAAAAAAAATCTAGAAAACAGAATGAGACTTTACCAGGCTAATATTCATTGGTCAAAGTCATTTCCAAAGAACATTTTTTCTTTTTGCTCTAAGTCTGATTTTCACGCTATATTTGCTTATGCCATTTAGTTTCCTAAGTGGATACAGCCACAGAGAAACCTCAAATATAGTGAGCCAAAAATATCTCCCATTGTAAAGCAATATTAACTTTCCAAATTTCAAAACAATCTCTTGATAGTTTGCTTAGCATTAATAAACCTCTCAGAGATTGATTAAACAGAATATGTGAAAAGGGCCTTAGTAGTAACCATGACAACATACAGTAATCAAGAAGCACCATCTACATCTCCACAAACACACTCACACAATCATGCACACAAACATATACAAAGACCATCCTCAAATCTATGATGACCTCAGGAGATCTTCATATCTGGCCAAATTAAGCTTCATAAACAAAGAAGAGATAAGATCCTTTTCAGAGAAGCAAATGCTGAGGGAATTCATTACCACCAGACCTGCCTTAAAAGAGCTCCTCAAGGGAGCATCAAATATGGAAAGGAAAAATCATTACCAACCACTACAGAAACAAACTGAAGTACACAGACCAGTGACATTATGAAGCATCCACATAAACAAGTTTGCAAAATAACCAGCTAGCACGAAAATGACAGGATCAAATCCATACATAATAATACTAACCTTAAATGTAAATAGGTTAAATGCCCCCAATTAAAAGACACAGAGTAGAAAGCTGGATAAAGAACCAGGACCCACTGGTATGCTGTCATCAAGAGACCCATCTCACATGTAAAGACATATAGGCTCAAAATAAAGGAATGGAGGAAAATTTACCAAGAAAATGGAAAACAGAAAAAAGCAAGGGTTGCAATCCTAGTTTCTGACAAAACAGACTTTAAACCAACAAAGATCAAAAGAGACAAAGAAGGGCATTACATAATAGTAAAGAGTTTCATTCAACAAGAAGAGCTAACTATCCTAAATACATACGCACCCAATACAAGAGCACCCAGATTCATAAAGCAAGTTCTTAGAGACCTTCAAAGAGACTTAAACACCCACATAATAATAGTGAGAGACTTTACTATCCCACTGAAAATATTACACAGATCAATGAGACAGAAAATTAACAAAGATATTCAGGACCTCAATTCAGCTCTGAATCAAAGGAATCTGATAGGTATCTACAGAACTCTGTACCCCAAAACAACAGAATATACTTCTTTCCATTGCCACATGTCACTTACTCTAAAATTGATCACATAATCATAGGTAAAACACTCCTCAGCAAATGCAAAAGAACTGAAATCATAACAGTCTCTTGGACCGGTGCAATCCAATCAAATTAGAACTCAGGACTAAAAACTTCACTCAAAACCATACAAATTACTTGGAAATTGAGTAACCTGCTCCTGAAGTTCCTTTGAATGAAATTAAGGCAGAAATCCAGAAGTTCTTTGAAACTAATGAGAACAAAGTTACCACATACCAGAATCTCTGGGGCACAGCTAAGGCAGTGTGAAGATGGCAGTTAATAGCACTAAATGCCCACATCAAAAAATTAGAAAGATGTCAAATTAACCTAACTTCACAATGGAAAGAATTAGAGATGGAAGAACAAATCAAACCCAAGGCTAGAAGAAGATGAGAAATAACAAAACTCAGAGCTGAAGTAAAGGAAATTGAGATGTGAAAAATTATTTAAAAGATCAAAAAACCTGGCAGGTGTTTTTTTGAAAAAATTAATAAAATAGGCTGCTAGGTAGGCTAATAAAGAAGAAAGGGGAATATGCAAATAAACACACTTAGAAATAACAAAAGGAATGTTACTACTGACCCCCACAGAAATAAAAGGAACCATCAGAAACTGCTATGAACATCCCTATGTAAACAAACTAGAAAACCTAGAAGAGACAGATAAATTCCTGGACACAAACACCCTCCCAAGACTGAGCCAGGAAGAAATTGAATCCACGAACAGATCAATAACAAGTTCTGAAATTGAGGCAGTAATAAATAGCCTACCAACCAAAGAAGAAAAAAAAAAAAGCACACACCAGACATATTCACAGATGAATTCTACCAGACGTACAAAGAGCAGTACAATTCCTACTGAAACTATTCCAAAAATTTAAAAATGAAGGACTCCTTGCTAACCCATTCTATGAGGCAAGCATCATCCTGATACCAAAACCTGTCAGAGACACAACAAAAAAAGAATACTCCAGGGCAATATCCTTGATGAACATCAATGCAAAAATCCTCAACAAAATACTGGAAAACCAAATCCAGCAGCACATCAAAAAGCTTATCCACCACAGTCAAGTAGGCTTCATCCCCAGGATACAAGATTGGTTTAACATACACAAATCAATAAACGTGATTCATCACATAAACAGAACTAAAGACAAAAACCATATGATTATCTCAATAGATGCCGAAACAGCTTTCAATAAAATTCAACATCCCTTCATGTAAAAACTCCTGAAAAACTAGGTATTGAAGGAATATAACTCAAAATAATAAGAGCCATGTATGACAAATGCACAGCCAACATCATACTGAATCGGCAAAAGCTGAAAGCATTCCCCTTGAATACTAGCACAAGACAAGGATGCCCTCTCTCACCACTCCTATTCAACATAGTGTTGGGAGTTCTGGCCAGGTCAGTCGGGAAAGAGATAGAAATAAAGGGCATTCAAATAAAAAGACAGGAAATCAAACTATCCCTGTTTGCTTATGATGTGATCCTATGTCTAGAAAACCCCAGTGTCTCCCCACAAAAGCTTTTAAAGCTGACAAGAAACTTCAGCAAAGTCTCAGGATACAAAATCAATGTGCAAAAATTGCTGGCATTCTTATACACTAACAACAGTGAAGCTGAGAGCTTGAATAACTAAACTCCCATTCACAATTGCCACAAAAAGAATAAAATACCTAGGAATACAGGTAACAAAAGAGGTGAAAGATCTCTACAAGGAGAACTACAAACATTGCTCAAAGAAATCAAAGATGACACAAACAAATAAAAACATTTTATGCTCATGGATAGGAAGAATTAATATCACAAAAATAGTCATACTGCCCACAGCAATTTATAGATTCAATGCTATTCCCATTAAACTACCATTAAACTATTCCTATTAAACTGTTTTCCAATTAAGCTACCATTAAACTGTTTCCATTAAACTACCATTGACATTCTTCATAGAACTAGAGAAAACTATTTTAAAAGTCATATGACACCAAAAAAGAGCCCAAATAGCCAAGGCAATCCTAAGCAAAAAGAACAGGACAAAAAACCAAACACCGCATGTTCTCACTCATAGGCAGGAATTGAACAATGAGAACACATGGACACAGGAAGGGGAACATCACACACTAGGGACTGTTGTGGAGTGGGGGGAGGGGGGAGGGATAGCATTGGGAGATATATCTAATGTTAAATGACGAGTTGATGGGTGCAGCACACCAACATGGCATATGTATACATATGTAACAAACCTGCACGTTGTACACATGTACCCTAAAACTTAAAGTATAATAATAATAATAAAAAAAGAACAAAGCTGGAGGCATCATGCTACCTGACTTCAAACTATACTACAGGCTACAGCAACCAAAACAGCATAGTACAGATACAAGAACAAACACATAGACCAATGCAAGAGAATAGAGAACCCAGAAATTAGACTGCAAAGCTACAACCATCTGATCTTTGACAAACCTGACAAAAACAAGCAATGGAGAAAGGATTAACTATTCAATAAATGGTGCTGGGAGAACTGACTAGCCAAATGCTGAAAACTGAAACTGGACCCCTTCCTTATACCATATACAAAAATTAACTCAAGATGGATTAAAGACTTACATGTAAAACTGAAAACTATAAGAACCCTAGATGACAACCTAGGCAATACCACTCAGGACATAGGCACTGGCAAAGATTTCATGACAAAGATGCCATAAGCAATTGTAACAAAAATAAAAACTGACAAATGGGATTTAATTAAACTAAAGAATTTCTGCACAGCAAAAAAAACTATCAACAGAATAAACATACAATCTACAGAATGGGAGAAATTTTTTGCAAACTATGCATCTGACTAAAGTCTAATATCCAGCATCAATAAGGAATATAAACAAATTTGCAAGAAAAAAAACATGATCAAAAAGTGGGCAAAAGACATGAACAGACACTTCTCAAAAGAAGACATACATGTGGCCAAAAATCATATGAAGAAAAGCTCAACATCACCCATTATTAGAGAAATGCAAATCAAAACCACAATGAGATACCATCTCACACCAGTCAGAATGGTTATTATTAAAAAGTCAGAAGACTAACAGATGCTGGTGAGGTCGTGAATAAAAAGGAATGCTTATACACTGTTGGGGGAGGTGTAAATTAGTTCAATCATTGTGGAAGACAGTGTGGCAAGTCCTCAAGGACCTAAAGACAGAAATACCATTCAACCTAGTAAGCCCATTACTGGGTATATACCCAAAGGAATATAAATCATTCTGTTATAAAGACACATGCACATGTATGTTTATGACAACACTATTCACAATAGCAAAGACATGGAATCAACCCAAATGCCCACCAATTATAGACTGGATAAAAAAAGTGTGGTACATATACACCAGGAATACTATGCAGCCATAAAAAAATAAGATTATGTCCTTTGCAGGGACATAAATAAAGCTGGAGGCCATTATCCCTAGCAAACTAACACAGGAAAAGTAAACCAAATACCGCGTGTTCTCAATTATAAATGGGAGCTCAATGATGAGAAAATATGGACACACAGAGGGAAGCAACACACACTGGGGCCTATAGAAGGGTGGAAGCTAGGAGGAGGAAGAGAATCAGGAAAAACAACTATGGGTACTAGGCTTAATACATGGCTGATGAAATAATCTGTATAACAAGCCCCCAGGATGCACCTTTACCTATGTAACAAACCTGCACATCCTGCACATGTACCTCTGAACTTAAAATAAAAGTTTTTTTAAAAAGATCCATACCAAGACCAATATCAAGGAACTTTTTCCCTATGTTTTCATGTAGCAGTTTTACAGATTAAGGTCTTATGTTTAAAACTTTAATCTATTTTGAGTTATTTTTGGGTATAGTGTAAAATAAAGGTCCAAATTCATTCTTTTGCATATGATATGCAGTTTTCCCAACACCATTTATTAAAGGAACTATCCTTTCCACATTGTGTATCCTTGTTGCCCTTGTCAAAGATTAGCTGATTGTATATGCATGGGTATATTTCTGGGCTGTTGATTCTATTTCATTGGTTTATCTGTTTTTTTTTTTATGCCAGTACCATACTGTTTTAACTACTGTAGCTTTGTAATATCATTTGAAGTCAGGAAGTGTGATGCCTCCATCTTTGTTCTTTGCTCAAGATTGCCTTGACTATCTGAGGTCTTTTGTGACTCCATATGAAACCCATGAGATTCTGACACAGGTAGCATGATGGTTAATACTGTCAACTTGATTGGATTGAAGGATATAAAGTATTGATCCTGGGTGTATCTGTGAGGGTGTTGCCAAAAGACATTAACATTTGAGTCAGTGGGCTGGGGAAGACAGATCCACTCTTAATCTGGTGGGCACAATCTAATCAGCTGTGAGTGAATATAAAGCAGGCAGAAAAATATGAAAAGGAGAGACTGGCCTAGCCTCCCAGCCTACATCTTTCTTCTGTGCTGGATGCTTTCTGCCCTTGAAGGTTGGATTCCAAGTTCTTCAGTTTTGGGACTCAAACTGGCTCTTCTTGCTCCTCAGCCTGCAGACAGCCTATTGTGGGACCCCATGTTTGTGTAAGTTAATACTTAATAAACTCATATATATGTATATATATTAAGTATATATATACACGTATGT